>NC_091118.1:91730490-92033615 GCF_040183065.1 Periplaneta americana | reverse complement strand
GTTCCATTTCATTTTCTGGAGGTTTCGGAATGGGTAAGTTGTCGTCATGCGGGACCGGCCTCATTGCAGATTCAATATTTGGGTATAAAATTTTGTGTTTGTTTCTGGCAGAAAAACCCTTAATGTTAACACAACAAAAATAACAATCGTCAGTGTGATTTTTCGGTTCTCGCCATATCATTGGGATAGCAAATGGCATCGACTTTTTCTTCTTTTGTACCCAGTCCCCTAAGCCTGTCGAACAGGGTTTACATACAACATGTGGTGCCCACCCTTTATCCTGATCACCAAGAGGACAACCAAAGTACAATTGATACAATTTCTGAAGCCGTGGAGTGATTGTACGCCGTTGAGATTTCCGGGTGAAGGAACCGCATATGTAGCAGAAGCTATTGGGATGATTTAGACATTTTCGGAGCAAGATAGGTGATTTAATCTGCAACAGAATAAAGCCTATTAGTACCTTTACCTATTTGCGCACAATTTCTCCAAATAAATTATATTTTTGAGAATGCGTAAATATACCGAGGTCCTAATGAGTTCCCAAAATTAAGGGAGGGGGCGTTTGGAATGTTCCCCAGTAAGAATTGCGAGATTATGTATTATATTTTTAGTTAAACAAGGTACCTATGAAAAACTACATGCACCGGTAAAAGATACAGGCCTACTCATCTTATTAATTGATGTAAAATACACAGCACCTCAAAATATATCACTATCACACAAGATTCACTATAACTCTGTAATACGATTGTGTATCGTTCAATCTACAAACTGTGACTGAGGAAGATGATTCCATGGGGATGAAAAAGGACACGATACATTTTATCTAGGACAGGAAGTTTACGCGTGGGGTACACAGCAAAAGATAAGGTACTAAAGAGTGCCGCGCTATTAGCCGCACGGAAATAAACGGAGCGACTTAAGAGATTATTATGAATAGATTGAAAACTATTTGTGATATGACAAAAGTAAAACCAGATCTGAAATCAGCGCAACAATATCTAACATACTGTACATATAATACTTTTGGCGAAAATTCATTATCTACCAGTGAAATTTACATGTTAAAAATAAAAATCATATATTAGAAAAAATCATATTTTAGAAAAGCTCACAGTTTAAGCGGCCTATTTGACAACCGGCTTTTGAAATTAGTAAATGTCGGACAGACCCTTAAGGTATGAGGAGGGAGTTCCATTGACGAGAAATTGAAACTGTGAAAGATGAAGAGTATCGAGAAGTGTTATGATGAGGTATACTCAATCTACAGGTGATCTGAGATCGAGTATTTAGGTTATGGTTGGAGCATAAATATACAATACGAGACGACAGATAACTTGGGGTTGAGGTGCGCAGAATTTTAAATAGAAGATAAAGACAATGTAAAGTTCTGCGATCGTTGAGCCCAAGCCACGATAAAGATTCGAAAATTGGTGAAATATGATCGTATCGTCGGGCATTGCACACATATCTTATACACATATTGTGAACACGTTGTAATTTGTTCGAGAGTTCGATGCTGAAGTCAGTGAACAACACGTCACAATAGTAAAAGTGCGGCATTACGAGTGTATGAACTAATGTTTATTTCAGTGGCGCGGGAAATAAATGCTTGAACCGGCTTAACGAGTGAATAGACGAGCAGATTTTCATTTTCCAGTAGAAAAGTTTCTCATATCGATAACTGTTTAACGCAACCTGTACAAACCTGCACAATCTTTCCATCAAATGGAAGTACTGAGGGACAACAGTAAATCCATTGACAAATCGGTGAGGCTGCAGCTTATTTTAGTCGAACAGGAAGCGACTATTTTGACCAACAGCACCTGATCGTTGGATTGGTAGTGGACCTATTTCATGGTTTACACTCTTTCTGGACATCACCCTTCTACATTTATTGCTTCCGGAATACCTCAAACAGCTTGTTTGGGCCATACCGGTTCCTGACGTTGAAGTTCTGCGCTGCTTTATTGTGGCTGAACGGCTCTATATTCAGAATACTTGTGAACTTTCTGAACCAGAGGCGACGCTTTGGAGTAGGCCTATGTGTTGCTGCTGAAAGAGGCCTTTTTCTATGGTATATGGCGATTGAAGGCTGTAAATTGGACGAGCTCTATTTTCGGACCTCAGTTAGTAGACAACGCTCCCAAAATTTGGCCAGACATTTCAGGAACACTCTCTATTAAACATCTTCCAGAAAACCCTTAGTTCTACTTGATTATTCTGACGGGATTAAATCTATGTAGCGTGGGTTGCGTGGTTTGAATGCTTTTTTTTTTTTTAAGAATACAAATTTTATCGATATACGTTAACTGCAATCACCTACAATTAAATCACTAATCCCCAATTAGTTGAAAATGTCTCATCAAGGCCGTATTCAAGAACTTCAATTTGTATTGACTTCTATTTTTTTTGGGTTATTTTACGACGCTTTATCAGCATCTAGGTTATTTAGAGACTGAATGAAATGAAGGTGATAATGCCGGTGAAATGAGTCCGGGGTCCAGCACCGAAAGTTACCCAGCTCGTATTGGGTTGAGGGAAAACTTGCCCCGACCGGGATTCGAATCCAGGCCACCTGGTTTCGCGGCCAAGCGCGCTGACCGTTACTCCACAGGTGTGGACTACTTCTTGTCAGAAGTTAGGTCTTATGAAGTAAAGTGCCGGATCCATATTCAAAGAAAACTTGTATTTCCCTTGACAAAGTCAAATGTAAGCAAAAAGCAAGTAAACTTGGTATTCGAAATCATCATAATAGTGACGTAGCGCTTCCAGTTCATAGCTACTCCATGCGAAAAGTGCGAAAATCATTAATTCATTGCCGGCCACATTTCGTTTCAAACCTTTTATTTTCAAATCATCCACTGAAATGTATGAAGCCGCAGTTGAAAATGTAAGCATGCATTAAAGAAATTGCTTACAAATATAAAAACGTGGTGAAAAATAAATCAGACATCATTTACTGCAGGTTTCGGCAAATAACAAGAAAATGCACGAATTCAAGGCACAAAAATATAACTAGTACTGATAATACTAAGTACATGAAAATGGAATTACAATCTGAACCTCAGATATATTAAATAAGATTGGAAGTAATTTTTATTCTCAGGTAAAAACAAAGCATAATCTATTTTACATATTTTTTCAAACTCTGCTGTCTTACATAAATATTTAAAAGTTACACCTATTTAAAAAGAATCAAACCCTTATTCTTTATTAGTTTCCAGATGGTAGTATTAATAGTAGTAGTAGTAGTAGTAGCAGCAGTAACAATAGCAGTGGTGGTAGTGGTGGTAGTGGTGGTAGTGGTGTTAGTGGTATTGGTGGTAGTAGTAGTAGTAGTAGTAGTAGTAGTAGTAATTAGAAATTTAAAATCAACTTTATAGCATATAACTTCTGAATAAATCTGTTAAACTTGAGATAAGATTGAGGTTATAATTAAATACCTATAACTTGAGAATAAAGAAGCAATTAATATGATACAGAAATCATAACAACTTAATTCTTGAAAATTTCCATGTGCCAAATTCACTTTAGCCCTTAAACTTAACATTACCGTAATGAATAAATGTTTCGTTAGTTGTTAAGGCAAATTATAGCATTAAGTGAGGTACTAGGTAACATGAGCTACTGCAATGGCAATGGAAGCTTTTAATAGAAAAAGGAGCATCTTCTGCGGACCTATGGAAAAAGAACTAAGGAAGAGACTAGTGAAGTGCTTTGTATGGAGTGTGGCATTGTATGAGGCAGAAACATGGACATTACGACGAAGTGAAGAGAAGCGAATAGAAGTATTTGAAATGTGGATTTGGAGAAGAATGGAACGTGTGAAGTGGACAGAGAGAATAAGAAATGAAGCTGTATTTACACAAATAAGGTCAACTTGAACAGTTTTCATAAATGAGATATTAAGCATACAGAGAAATAATTTATTACAGTTGTATTAACATTTTTTGATAATTATTAAAATTAATATACTCAGTTAAAAACCAGACATGTTTCGGAGGAATGCTCCTCCATCTTCAGTGGAGAGTTGGTTGACATAGTAGAGAGTCAACAAATTACTGGTAAATGTAAAATTTCTTCTTTCGATGTCACAAACATGTACACTAATATTCCTATCAAAGACACTATTCAGATAATTGAGCAAAATTTAAAGGAACAAAATATTAGCCAAATAGAGATTGATGAGATAACTAGATTATTACGTATTTGCACGGATCAAAACTATTTCACTTTTAACAATAAATTTTGCAAACAAACTGACGGTCTTCCTATGGGCTCTCCATTGTCAGGTATTTTGGCTTAAATTTTTCTCAACGATTTAGAAAATAAATTTATTGACTCTAATACTCAGAATATTGTTAAATGGGTACGTTATGTTGGTGACACCTTTCTAATATACCAAAACATCAGTTCTCAGAATTTACTAGACAATATAAACTCCATACACCCCAATATTTAGTTCACTAAAGAAGATGAAATTAACAATTCTTTGCATTTCCTTGATTTGGCAATAGAAAGGAAAGATAACAAATTTGGTTACAAAATATATAAGAAACCAACCCAGACTACACACCTAATTCCTATTCATTCGAACCATCCCATTCAACACAAAAAAGCAGGGTTATATAGTTTAATTAATAGATTACTTAACTTCCCCATGTCCAAATCAGATTATGATAAAGAACAAGGCATAATTTACACTATAGCATTAGACAATGGCTATAACACGAAATTTGTAGACAGGATTATTTATCAGACGAATCGGAAAAAAAAAAATTAAAAAATTTCACCCATCTGTCAAACAACAAAGAGCGAAATGATTATGTTAGTTTCGTTTATTCGAACCCATACGTTCATAATATTGCTTCCATTTTTAAAAAACTAAATTTCAATATTGCTTATAAAATAAACAACTCTCTAGGTAAAATTTTGTTTAATAAATTTCCTTCTAGCAACTTCGATAAATTTAATTCTTCAGGCGTATATAAATTACAATGTCAGTTCCCAGAATGCGAGGCCACATATATAGGTCAAACTGGCCGAAATTTTAATATTAGATATAAAGAACATAAAAATATTTCTCATGAAGTTTCGCATTCTGCCTTTAGTGAACACATATTCAATAGTCAACATTTCTTTACAGATATTAATACTGACATGGACATCTTACACACTAATAGGAAAGGTAAATTATTAAATATTTTAGAATCCATTGAAATTTATAAAGATAAACTTGTTAACCCTCAAAATTTAAATGATAAAGCAATTTATGAAAATAACATCCTTTTTGATCTCTACATCACTTCCGATTTGAACAAGAAAAGATCAACGTAGTATCAATCACGCAATCTCTGTCCCGTCCTTCATCGTAGTCAGTCTCCTTTAAGCCACGATACGCGGTCGAACATCTGCACCAGCGGTGAGTCTAATGCTACGTTTACACGGCGACAGTTTAGAGAAGAGAGCTAGAGATTATAGCTGAGTATCACCGTGTAAACGGTTGTGAGAGCAGGTATCTCGTTGACTCTCATATCTAAATAGAGAGTCTAAATATAGCGGCCTTGAAAACTGCTGTCGCCGTCTAAACACCCTGAACAGAGAACTCGCATATACTGTCAGCTATCATTATAGCTACTCTAAATTAGTCAGCTAAGTTGAACTTTTTCATTAACTCTCGCGACTGTTGCGTACAAGATTATACAAGCTTGCGCATAACTCTTGAAATACAGGTCTATAGTAATAATCATGCTACGTTTGCACGGCGACAGTTCAGAGCGAAGTTCTGAAGAATCATGGGAGCTCTCTAACGGAGTGTTTACACGGTGACAGAATATAGCTTCTCTAAACCCATTAGCGAGCTTTCATGAGATTTATATACTTCTAAACTCTATGGGCCGTATTCATAGACATTCTTAGCGCGGGCTTTCGGTGGATGATCAGCGAACTAACGTTTTTCGTATTCATAAACCAGTGTTAGCGATATATGTTATGATATGAATCCTGTTTAGCACGCTCGTAGTGCGGGCTAGCGAAATGTCTATGAATAGCACCCTAAGTTACTCTCCGGACCGTTTACATGGTGCAGACAGTTTAGAGTGAAAGTGTTCAGAGAGAGCATTTAGAGAAGTTCGTGCGTTTTTATGACATCATCACCCATCTAACTTCTGAGCAGTGGTCAGCAGTTGTGTAACCTGGCCGCGCATAGCCCTTGCGTTACTAATATTGTTGGGTGAGTCATTATTTATTTATTCGTATAGAATACTATAATTGCACGAAGGGCGGAGTTGATAGTCTTGATCAAAAATGTGCAAATTATAGCTCAAGTTGGCACACATGTGATTTACATTCTATGAATCAGAGACGCATGAAATTAATACCAATGGTAAGAGAAACTCAAAAAGTTTAGTTGTGTTAACATTGTTTCCCTACTTGATAACACGCCTCATAATAGTGCATATAAACAAATTTGTTCATATGAATAATATACCCGGCCCCGGAACAATTTTTCCCTTGAAATTATTCAAATCTGCTTTACAGGGAGCTTTACCTGAAAAACTAGATTTGCATAATATATACGTCACTGTGTACGTTAACAGAAAACCACAATTCCAAGTCACACAGAGATTGTGTGCACTCGATGTGGGTCTCTGGCGTTTCGTCAGCCCACGCGAGTTGTGTGGATATAAAGGGAAAAGTTGAGACGGTGTCGGGTGGAGTTCCCGAGTAGCTCAGTTGGTAAGAGCGCTGGTACGTTCAACCAGAGGTCCCGGGATCGATACCCGGCCCCGGAACAATTTTTCCCTTGAAATTATTCAAATCTGCTTTACAGGGAGCTTTACCTGAAGGACTAGATTTGCATAAAATTTGTTCATAGTTGAGGCGAAATGGCTGCTATAGACGACAGAAGAGCTTAATTTTCATGTGAACCAGTCGGTTATTAATGTGCAAAAGAATTACCGAACAAAGTTTGGTGCAGATCCACCCAGTGGGCCTGAAATCCGTAAATGGTACACAGATTTAAAGGCACGATTCTTCGCAAGCGGTTGCGACTCCATCCATACCTACTACAGTTGCTGCAAGCCCTAATACCAGAGAACAAAGTACTAAGAACAAATTTTTGCACAAGTATGTAGACTTTAATTGAAAACGATGATGACTTTATTCGTTCCGTGGTGTTTTCTGACGACGTCACTTTTCAACTTTCTGGTAAGGTGAACAGACATAACCTCAGAATCTGAAGATCGGAAAATCCGCGTACCTACGTGGAACTTGACTATAGGCTTGATGTGTGCCGTGTTACTAACGGGGGGGGGGGGGACACATTGACCATCTATAAGTCAAGAAACTAAACGTTTGCAGTTTCTCTTTCCATTGGTACTATTTTCATGCACCTCAGATTCATAGCACGTAAATTACATGTGTTCGAAACCGGAAAGGTATTTTGTAGGAACCTTGCATAACTACAATTTTCAATCTTCCTGATGAAAGAAAGGCAACGGATGCAGCTGAAGAAGTGGTTCTTGAAAAGAAGAACAAGAAGAAGAAGATGTGCTTTGTGCCCCCCAAAATTAAAGAGGAAAAATAATATATTCTTGCTACAAGGGCCAAAGTCCAATTTACCTCCAACGTTAAAAAAAAAATGTGCAGAATTTGCGATGAAAATGACAGATTGCGTTTAAGCTCCTCAAAAGAGACCGAGTGTTCAAAGAAAAGAAAAAATCAATTTTTCACATAACATTGTTCATCTTCTTTCATTATATTGTGTTTATAATGGTTCTACTAATACAGTGTAATAGTTGTGCCTATTTTGTTTTGTTAAATTATAACTATATTCTTGTTAACAGATACCGGTACAGACTCCACTGTACCAGTTATGTGATTTGTTTGTAATGTACTAGGTGAGCGTTATTATTATTAATATGATGCATTATCAATAGTATTAAAGGAATATATAAAATATTCCACATTAAGTGAATGGTGATAATTGCACATAGTAATAATAATAATAATAATAATAATAATAATAATAATAATAATAATAATAATAGTAATAATAATAATAATAGTAATAATAATAATAATAATATTGATAATAATAATAATATTGATAATAATAATAATAATAATAATAATGTTGATAATAATAATAATAATAATAATATTGATGATAATAATAATGTTGATAATAATAATGATAATAATAATGATAATAATAATAATATTGATAATAATAATAATATTGATAATATTATTGATATTATTATTATTATTATTATTATTATTATTATTATTATTATTATTATTATTATTATTATTATTATTACAGTTCGCACTTTCTGGAGGTTATGGAGCTTTCGCTGTACCTCCTCCAGCAAATAAATAAGCAAGAATAAAACCCACAAAATAATTAACAACTAAAACAATGGACCTTGCTAAAATTACGGCCAAATTACAATAAATTAACAAAACTAGAAGCCAAATTCAGACGCTTCAACAGTCTCAGCTAATTTTGACAATGCCTGATTTCTCAAGGTCCTTATTCTTGTAATTCTTGTTAAACACATTCCACAAACAATTTTCCAATTCATATGCTTCAATCAATCTTTGTGTCTTCGACACTCCATTGCTTTTGGCCGTCATTTATACTGCTTCTGTCGCGAGGGTTTATGAAAAAGTTTAACTCAGTTGAATAATTTAGAGTAGCTATAATGAGAGTTGAGAGCATATGCGAGTTCTCTGTCCAGGGTGTTTACACGGCGAGAGCAGTTTTCAAGGCCGCTCTATTTAGTCTCTCTAATATCTAATTAGAGTCAACGAGATACCTACTCTCAAGACCGTTTACACGGTGATATAGCTCGAACGGAACCTGGCGAAGCTTGACCGTGATGGAGAAACCAGTTCTACGGGCGGTTAAGAGTGGAAGGGGTAACGCTTGTTCAGTCTTGCTTGCATCTCGTCACATAACATCGGTCGGTAGTCGATGCCACACCATAATACTGTTCTCTCCCTCCAAGTTTCACCAGGTTCCGCACGAGCTATACTCAGGTATAATCTCTATCCCTCTCTTCTCTAAACTCTCGCCGTATAAATGTAGAGACGCAATTCCCCCGCTCAGAGCGCTGTTCGGTTCTAGATATTTGTAGCAGAACACTTATTGACATTGACATTTGGGGCTTTTAAAGGACTCATCGTTGCGTATTAAATGCTTCGTGCAATATTTTATGGTCAATAAACGTAAGTTCAAAACTTCTACGTATCAAGTATATTAAAATAAATGGTTGTCATTTTTGATATGAAAAGATATTACATATTATAAACTCAGGCGCTACCTTCCTGTTGTTCAATTCATACACCATACCTTTTCGAACATAATGAAAGAAACTTAATACATTTTACATGTGCAATGTAGTCTACTATTTTCATATGTTTATTTATTATTATTATTATTATTATTATTATTATTCATAATTTTTTCTGTTAAGAACAATAAAATAATGTGTTTAGGGTATAAACTTGTTGCTAGGAAGCGTAATGTGACCAACAGCCTTTCCTTCATACTAATGACAATCCTCATAGTTGTGCCTTTTTTGCCAATTACAGGTCCGATGTGTAAGCTCCATGCGTGTTCCGGCGAGATATCCAGGGTTTTTCCCACATAGATCTATTTCCCCTCTGCCTTCTTCAATTCAGATTAATTGCACACTACAGCGGCCTAAAAACGTTGTGTTTCTGCCATAGTTGTAAACGCACTGACCAACCTGTTCTTTTCTATATGCTCGCAACACTTTCTCTCACTCTAAACTGTCTGCACCATGTAAACGGTCCGGAAAGTAACTTAGAGTTTAG
Source organism: Periplaneta americana (assembly GCF_040183065.1). Lineage (NCBI taxonomy): Eukaryota > Metazoa > Arthropoda > Insecta > Blattodea > Blattidae > Periplaneta > Periplaneta americana. The sequence continues at coordinate 92,023,760 of NC_091118.1, read as the reverse complement.
AGTTATATAAATCTCATGAGAGCTCGCTAATGGGTTTAGAGAAGCTATATTCTGTCACCGTGTAAACCAGGTATGCTCAAAATTGTAAAAACTCCGATTACAAGGATGATGCTGCACTGCATAACACACACAGTGTACGGACTGAGCTCCTCAACTACATTGCAGCACCGCCTGTGGCATCGCTCTCATACTCTTACAAATATAGATAATGAACTGAATTTGAAAAAAGGAAAGAATATACACTGTAATATTCAGTTATTACATTGTGTTTTATATTTAATATAGTTATGATATTATTATTATATCATAGATAATGTTATTTTGATATTCCACTATACATTGCGGTCTGTTCAACATGTGCATTCTTTTCTGCAAGTAATCGGAAATCTATTTCCAACGAATTTACTCAATGCGCAGCTGGCTCAAAAAATGCTCATCTATTAATCGGGATCTATGTTTGGATTTAGCCACTTTCATTCTCTAAAATAATTCTTCGCACACATAAATCGAGGCAAAGGTAGCTAACATAGTGACAGCGAATAAGCTCATCGTGGGATATTTCGTTTTGTTCATTTTTTAATACTTCTATGCTTGTCAAGTCATATTCTCTGCATTTAGTTCTCAATTCTACGTTATTTTGTAAATCAATTAACTCGTCCTGGAACTGCACTCTCACGGATTGTACTAAATTTACTACGAAAGGATTAACAAAAAGATTAATATCACTTTCCATACGTCTAAAATCACTAAATCTGTGTTCTGTGAATTCAAATTTGAATTGTTCCAGTACACAGATATAACTAACTATATTTTGTTCAGGTATCATACATCTCTTTACAAGTTCACCATCCGTGAAGGGATGCCTTAGCTAATTCCCAACACACTACATAACTTGCTCCTAAACATAGACTCTAAATTCTTCGACTCTCTTCAATGTTTGGCCTTTCATTAAGTGCTTTCAATATTCTTGAAACTGTAGTGCCTCTGAAAAATTATTTTATCATAACATGTATTTCTGTTGAAATAAAATCACCACAATAATAATAATAATAATAATAATAATAATAATAATAATAATAATAATTGTAATATACCTAATAATAGTAATAACAATACTACTACTAATACTAATAATGCTAATAATGCTAATAATAATAATAATAATAATAGATTAGATTAGATTAGATTTATTTATTTAACCTGGTAGAGATAAGGCCGTCAGGCCTTCTCTGCCCCTCTACCAGGGGATTACAACTATAACATGAACAATAAGATTACAATTAATATTAAATTTACAATTACAATTACAATAAAAATTAAAGTACGACAAGAATACCTGATTAATGAAAGCTAGACATTTTATCATAGAAGTTAAGAACAAAGAATATTTTTGTATTTACTAAATTACAAATTAAACCTACAATAACAAAATTCTATAGTGATGAAATTACCGGATATTGAGATATTTTGTGGTAGATTAAAAGAACTATTTACAAGAAACCATGTCTGAACGAGTCTCAATTACTGACCAAGTGCCTAGTAAGTTTGCGTTTGAATTGAATTTTATTTCGACAGTCCCTGATGCTAGCAGGTAGCGAGTTCCAGAGTCTTGGCAGGGCTATTGTGAAAGAGGATGAGTATGAAGAGGTGCGATGGGATGGTATTGTTAGTATTGTTTCATGGCGAGAGCGTGTGTTCAGATTGTGATGGGAAGAAAGGTAAGTGAAGCGAGACGACAGGTACGAAGGAATAGAAGACTTCAAGATTTCGAAGAGAAAGAGAAGTGAATGTAAATTTCTTTTCTTATCTAGTTTAAGCCAACCTATTGCTTCCAGGGATGGGGTAATATGATCATATTTACGAACATTGCTTACAAAACGTACACACAAATTATGAGCACGTTGAAGTTTCATTTTGTTGTCGCTGGAAAGGTCAGTCAGTAAAATGTCAGCATAGTCAAAATAGGGAAATACAAGGGTCTGCACAAGGGACTTTTTTAAGCAAGAGGGAAGATGAACATTTATCCTTTTTAGCACATGAATAATAGAATATACTTTTCTGCAGGTTTCTGTGATTTGCATGTCCCAGTTGAGATTATTATCCATGTGAATGCCAAGATTTTTTACCGAAGAACTGAAAGGGATATGCACTGTACTTACTTTAACGGGGGAAATGTCGAGGTGCTTTACAGCGTCGGTTTGCCGTTTGTGTCCTAATATGATTGCTTGTGTCTTTCCAGGATTGATATTAAGATGGAATTTCTTTGTCCATGTCACAATCGAGTCAATGTCTTCGTTCAATTTATCTATAGCGTCATTTATTCGATCTAAGCTGGAAGAGATGTAGCATTGAAGGTCGTCAGCATACAAGTGATAGTTACAATGCCTTACATGAGATGTAATATCACTGACATATATTGTGAACAACAATGGTCCGAGTACCGAACCCTGTGGTATACCTGATGTTATGTTAAGCCAGGAAGAGCTTCGATTCCCGGATACAACACATTGTTGTCTTTCCCGTAAGTAGGATTCGAACCAACTCACAGCAGTCTCTGACAAATGCAGATTTCTCAATTTATGGGTGAGCAGGTCGAAATTTACAGAGTTGAAAGCTTTGCTAAGGTCAAGAAGTGTTAGTAATAATAATAATAACTATGTTGGTATATGAATACATATTACAGAAAACTGCTTCCCTGCCACTTCGGCATGTTCTGGATGGCAGAGCGTATAATGTCATTTTATGTTGCTCAGTAGTATTCCTGACAGTACCTTACAACATAGTAAACACTTTACCGAACGCAAAACAATATTTTATATGTCGTTATACAGAAGGTTTCGACTCTGTCATTGTCCCGCACTGTTCGTACGTTACTAAGTACTTGAACTGCCTTCCGCTATCATCCGTCGAGCTTCGAACGAGGAACAGCACGCTCTACATTCGAAGGTTGTGATTACAGAACGTAATCGCGAGTCAGAGAATGAGCATACCTGGTGTAAACACTCCGTTAGAGAGCTCTCCTGATACTTTAGATCTTCTCTCGCTCTAAACTGTCGCCGTGTAAACCTAGCATAACATCCAGATTGTAATTCTGTCCATTCTTCTTACTTATTTATTCTTGTACTCATTAATATATAGGCCTTATACAAGTTTTTATCATGTGATAGCATATTTTTTAAGACAACTTTTAAATACCTGTTTATTCATTTCAATTTTTAATCTTACTCTTCATACATTTAAGAAATGAATAATACTTACGTCATTTTATCTTTATTATTATTTTCAAATATCTTTTGACATTTAAACACGTTTTTTTGTAACATTTAGTACTATTTACGATTCTTACATATTCTGCTTAACTCATTCTTGTACTTATTTATATACAAGTTCTTTATTATTAGATAGTATATTTTTGACAACTTTTAGATGTCAGTTTTATTTATTTTAATTTAATTTCTTTTAGTTATACTTTTCATAATGAATAATACTTATGTCATTTCATTTTTAACAATTATTGACATTTAAACATAGCATTTTTGTAATTCAGTATTATTTATGATCTTTTTACATACTCATTTTCTTTTTACAGTCGTGGTATTGCCACTGAAGATGGAGGAGCATTCCTCCGAAACATGTCTGGTTTTTAACTGATTATATTAATTTTAATAATTATCAAAAAGTGTTCATATAACTGTAATAAATTATTTCTCTGTATGCTTAAATGAAGCTGTGTTGGAAAGAGTGGGTGAAGAAAGGATGATGCTGAAACTGATCAGGAAGAGGAAAAGAAATTGGTTGAGTCACTGTCTGAGAAGAAACTGGCAATGAAGGATGCACTGGAAAGAATGGTGAACGGGAGAAGAGTTCGGGGTAGAAGAAGATATCAGATGATAGACGACATTAAGATATATGGATCATATGAGGAACCAAATAGGAAGGCAGAAAATAGGAAAGATTGGAAAAAGCTGAGTTTGCAGTGAAAGACCTGCCCTTAAGCAGAATACTAAATTAAATGAAGGTTAATATTCATTTATCTTCAATCTTACTAGCTTTTGACTAACTTACGACTAAGTTATAACTTAAATTGTGTTTCTAATACAAATTGCGCGTTTTATACCTACTATAGTAGGGTGAAGTTGAATTGACGTTCCTGAATTGGGACCCCAGTGTTGTAAAATCTAACAATAATGGGCCTGGGAAATATACACCGCAGTATGGGTAAACATAGAGCTTACAGTTTACACATGTCGACTATGTGTAAAAATGATAAATATTTTATTCGGAACCCGAGTCACGCAAGTGAAGTGGCTAGGCATTAGTCACACACATACACAATTAACATATTAAACTAAAACAACAATATTTCATTAAATTAGTTTAATTGAGTTAAATTAGGTGCATTAGAATTTATGACTACTTGACAATTGGCCGTTTTCGCATAATTTTTAGTTGGGTTATTATCGCAAATATTTGGCAAGTACGCATAAACGTTTCCATGCAATAAATATTTACAAGCAACCAACGCAAAGGAATGTTCTTCCTTTTCTTTTTTTCTTTTTTTTTTTTTTGTGGTACAATGCATGAGAAAATACACACGTGAACTCCTACGAAATATTATGCGAATACGAATAAATTAATTTCACTAATATAGTTGTCTGAAAGAAGCTATGAGGAAGTTGTGCTAATATGAACATGTTGTAACTACTTTGCCTACACAATGACCAGGCTGCATGCAGCACATACGCACATTCATTCACGGACAAGCTTGATGATCTCGCAAGCGTCTTCTTTCCTAAAGTAGGGAAGTAGGCTGATGATTATTGCCGTTCTTTGTATGCAACCAGTTCATTTCATTCGCTGTTGCACAACCACTGCAGTTAATGAACAGTTGTTAAATGGCAATCGTTGTACCATATGCATTTTAAGTATACTGTACATCTTAAACAATTCAACAAGAATGGCGCCAAGGCTGTAAATATACTGACATACGCTCGTGTAACTATATCCCAGTTATTTCAGTGCACGAGAATATAATATAGGGCCTATTATAAGCAGAGCCCGGAATTTATGTGATTTGAAAATGTGAAATTTGTACACTTAACGGCAAAAAGAATGGGCCGCCGACAATTTCTAAGTTCCATGCCCGTCTCGTCAAAGCCGTAGTTCGCCAGGTAAAGCATAATTAAACCATTTAAATTTTCTGTATTTTGTTTAAGAGTCTAATATATGTAATAAAATCGAATAGAGGGTTGATTCTAGATACATCAGGGCCTCTGAAGAATAAAATAATAATACAATTGATAAATAATACAAAATCAATCGAAGCGAATATGAACAGGAAAACCACGTATTATGCTGGAACGATATTAATAGTCTCAGTAGCGTAAGTGGTTACGGCATTGGTCTATTGAACGAGTTAATAGTATTAGCTTAAGGTTCGAATCTTTTCTTAATTACAAATTTGCCATCATATATGTCTCGCAAAGCTATGTTTATGTGGCTACATCTCTTACAATTTGCCCAAACTCTAATAAATTTAATAATAAACCTTCCTATCTCTTCCAAGCAATACTCCCGTCTGTTAATAAAACATTGTCTCGTCATTACGCCTGAAGATGGCAGAGAGACAAAAACTCCGTCAACAAGTCATTACCCTGGTTCGCGTAGGTTATTCTACGTCGATGGCGGCTAGAAAGATTGGAGTCCCAGTGTCATCTGCTAAGCGGTGGGCTAAATTGTTTATCGAGAATAGTGAAGTTGTCAATCGTCACATTCCTGGTTGGCCGCGCATCCCTACTAGGCAAGAGGACGCCATGTTATTGAGAGAAGTTGAGAACCACCCGTTTAGAAATGCCTTTCAACTCAAGATGGCGTCCAACTTTCTAGGTTCCCCACACACCGTGAGGAGACGTTTTAGAGAGCGTGGCATATGGTGTCGTCGAGCTGTGAGGAGAGAACATTTGACGATGGAGTATGCCGTGGACCGTCTAGCGTATGCTACTCTCCGACAGGACTTCGATTGGAGAAATGTCATTTTCTGCGATGAGGTAATTGTCTCCAGTAGCAACAATGGTCCTGCCCTAGTTTATCGTATAGATTGCCACCGATACGAGAACGCTTCGTGAGACGTCTTAACAGGTCGGGTCGGGTGAGCGTCGCGTGTTGGAATGGATGTCATACGATGGGGCAGGACTTCTGGAACGCATCCACGGTCGATTTTCTGCAGAAGTCTACGAACACATTTTGGCAAATGTAATGATCCCTTCCACCTGAGAACGATATCCAAAAGGAACACTTTTCTTCCATCAGGATAATCACCCGATAAACACCGCCAACCGGATTCAAAAATGGTTACAAGGAGGCCTGATATTCACTTAGCCGACTGACCTCCAAAATCACCGGATATGAATCCGATTGAAAATTTGTGGACTACAGTCAATCGGATCTTACGCTCTAATTTGGCAGAAAAACCACCCGTCCGGACAGCTGACGAATTGTGGGACAGAGTTCTAGATGCGTGGGAGGAGGTAGCCATGAATTTAGACCTGTTCCATAATCTTGTGGACTCCATGCCGCGCAGAATGAGGGCAGTTGTTGACGCAGGTGGTTTGTGGACGAGATACTTGTCCCCACCACAGGCCTTGTTTTTGTTAATATATATGAACAAATTGCTTGTTTATGTTTATTTAATTATTTATTTGTGTTTGATATGCGTCCGGTTTCTTAGGATGTGAAACAAGTATTTTTGTTTATACAGGCCAGGTCTCGCCTATTAATAGCCCACAGGTGATGGGCAATAATATTTTTACAAGCAGGCATAACTAACTTTATGAACAAATGCCATTTCACATTTAAACTAAAAAAAATAATTTTACCGTAACGGGAGGCGAACTCTCAACCTCTAGTAGAGATGTCATGCATCTTACCACTGGGCCACATACAGCTCGCAAGACTGACTACATTGTAGACGGACAACTTTCAATGAAGAGACACCACAATGTCTTGAAGTGCAGTACGTGTACACGAGTGAACCGCGCGACAGAACTTAGCATTTCTATCGACCAAGAGTCGGTCCATTCTTTTTGCCGTTAAGTGTACATAAATATGTAGCTAAAAATGGCAAAATATGTAGATAAATGTGTAATGGCTAAAAAATATGTAACTTAAAATGTAAGCTTTATTAGATGTATTTTTCCACACTGATAAGAAAACAACTGAAAAAAATTAAAGGTCCACATGTGACTCTATCTCATTTAATAACTCTTTGTAGGAACAATAATTAATAATTAAATTGTTTTCATATTTTCTGCGGTCATCGATTTTCTTCTGTCTGTTAGAATGTTCTTATAAATGTTTCCAAATTCACACGAAGAAACGGGAGCGTATTTCAGATCAGGTATGATGCTCAGAACGCAGGGAGCTGCACACACACACACACACACACACACACACACACACACACACTAAGCTTTAAGTATTTTGCATAGAGCGGAAAAAGTTGTTTCCTGTGTTCTTTTTCAATACATCAATAAATTCTACTCAAACACACTCACCGATTACTTCCAGCACAACACTCATTTTATTGGTTGCATCTTACACTATCGGCATAGATTCATGAAAGGCCAGTCCACAAGTTTTCAGTTTTTAATGGTGTTCGAGATCCAACTGAAGTGACTTGTGATGTATGCTATCGATGATGCTGCCTTCGAATCTTAAAGGTACACATTGACTCACTCGACACCGACTTCACTGCCTCCAAATGTTCGTTAAAGTAGTTCACAGCTTCTATCCACGTTCCCTAGCTGTGGAGGTAAAGGCACATCCAGTAACAGTTTCTTACAGCACTGCATGGGCTCTGAAGATTTGCGGAACACTTTTTTGTTGCTTACATTAAACTATTCACATCAGGAAATTCATTTCTTATGATCACGGCCACTCGATGTCGTTCAAAATATGCAATATCCTTCAAAAGATGTAAAATATGTAATATATACCTAAATATTTATTAAGTATCAAAATCTGTAGGCCTAAAAATATGTAACTTAAAACTTCGGAATAATGATTCCTTTTGTGTCATTCGCCGACATTTTAGCTTTTCTTTAAGCTACATATATAGGAACAGAATATGTAATCACATAAAATCCGGGCTCTAATTACACTAGTCAACAAAGTTTTTGTCACAAGGATGAAAATGGTGATTTAGATCAATTTCTGTGTGCTAATAATGGATCTAAACTTGAAAATTTTCCATCACGTAACACAGTGATATAAAAGCAAGCGCATTTTCTGGCGTTGACGTCGTGTGAGGGCATCTAGTGCTAGGTATGGAAAGAGTAAGGGTTGTGTATATGAATATAAGATAACTGGGATCCATATACAGTAGCTCATCAACTAAAAATTTTAATTCCTGTTGGTACTGCAATAATTATAGTAGCTGATATAAAATATGTTCATGTATCAACATCTATTCCTACAGTAAATATATGATGTGCTCATACTACAAATCCTAGTAAACCAATCGCAGCAGCCAGTTGAATTAAGAAAACATTGGTGCACAAACTTCAAACGAAACATGAAATTTTATGTCATTTTTATATGTCTTCTTTCTCTTCGATATTATCTATATTGTCTGTAATTTCTTATTATCGCAGTTGTGTTTCAAGCGTTAATAACATAATAAAGAGTTAAGAAGGAATATTCACATAAATTCCATAGTACTACAATTATACTGTATTAAGTCGATGAAACACGTCATTTATAAAGAAAGTGATATCCCCCTCCCCCCCCAAAAAGAAATTGTGTATGACATGATAATTTGGAATTGATACTGATAATATTTTTAGCCTTATAAAAGTAATCAGTGAACTAATCAAAACAATATTATAGTACAAAGCAAAGTTACCTAGGTACTGTATATGTTTTAACTGTAACTAATATCCCACAACAAAACTCTTATCGCATTATGCTTTTAAGGTGATATTGGTGAGCAACTCTCTATCAACCTGTTGAATCTATACAGCTGACATTTTTACAACACATGGGTACATATCTTTTGTATATGATGTAACAGTAGCTGCTTTGTTAATACATTTCCTTACAAACATTTTCCAAGCGAATATTTTCAAAAATTTCAATACACTACCTTCAGTAATACGTATTTACGGAATATTCTGGTCACGAGACATAACCATATACTTTGTCTTTTCGGGATTTATTTGCAAACCTATCGCTTTATTTGCTCCAAGTAAAAGTGCCGTGTTTTTCTTAATCGTTTGTGGATTTTCTCCTAACACATTCACGTCATTCGCATAGACAAGAAGCTGATAAACCGTTCATTTCCAAACCCTCTCTGTTATCCTGGACTTTCTTCATGGTATATTCTAGAGTAAAGTTAAAAAGTAAAGATGATAGTGCACCTCCTTGCTTTAGCCCACAGTGAATTGGAAAAGCATCAGATAGAAACTGGCCTATACGGACTCTGCTGTACGTTTCAATGAGACACATTTTAATTAATCGAACTAGTTTCTTCGGAATACCAAATTCAATAAGAATATTACACAAAACTTCTCTCTTAACCGACGCATATGCCTTTTTGAAATCAATGAAAAACTGATGTACTGTGCCCTTATACTCCCATTTCTTCCTCCATTATCTGTCGAATACAAAAAATATGATCAATCGATCTATTATGCCTAAAATCGCAATGATGAACCCCAATAATTTCATCTACATACGGAGTTAATCATCTCAAAAGAATATTGGACAAAATTTTGTACGACGTCAATAAAACTGATATTCCTCGAAAGTTATTACTACAGTTAGTCTTGTCCCCCTTCTTAAAAATAGGTACAATTATGGACTCCTTCCATTGTTCTGGTACAATATCCTTTACCCAAACAGGAAGAATAAGCTCATAAATTTCGCTAGATAGTGTGCTTCCACCCTCTTGTATTAATTCTGCTGGAATTTGATCGATACCTGGACACTTGTACTTTTTCAGATTTTCTATCGACTTCAGAAAGAGTGGGTTAGGGTATAAATGGCTCAACAGTTTGTATTTAAATTTCGTCCCGATAATTTCTATTTGCCCTATGTACATTTAGTAGTTCCCCAAAATAGTTTTTCCATTTGTTCAGGATTGAATGAGGGTCTGCAAGCAAGTCACCATTCTCATCCTTGATCACGTTTACCCTTATCTGATATCCGTTCTCAAATTCCTGTATGCCCTTATTTAAATCTCGAATGTTTTTATTCTTACTATTTGTTTCTACCTCATTTAGTTTTACTTCCATGAAACAATCATCATCAAACCACGGTTTTTTTCTTAGTTTCATAAAGATCTATGCTCTGCTCAGCTGCAATTTTGATATTATCTCGGATATCTTCTCCACACACTATTAGCATCTTAACTCTTCCTCATCTTCGTTGGAAATTGCTAAAGCGGCAAACCTATTTGAAATTTCGACCTGATAATTTTGCTTAGTTTACTTGTCCTTTAATTTTAAAATATTAGAATATTGAATCTACTAATGTTAGCTTGTTGCTCTATTCGCTTGGCTACTGAAAGTCTTTCTCTTAATTTTCCAATTACTAAATAATGGTCAGAAGTACAGTATGCTCCCCTGAAGATTCGAATGTCTACTATAGCCTATTAGTATGTCTTCGTTTTTGTATCAAGATGTGATCTATTTTGTTGTGTGTCAATCCATCTAGAGAAGTCCAAGTATATTTATTGTATATATATCCTTATGGGAGAATGTTGTACGGTGGACATTTTTCCATATTTTCAACACCATCTTTGAAATGAAATACATATTTATTTCTTTCACAATTTAAAATTGCAAAAGACTCTTCGTTCTACTGTTTATCTCGCGTGTTCTTCATAACACAACCTAGCGCTCAGCGCGAGCCGCGTGTGGGCAGATGCATTGTGCACTGCTGCTTCCACTCTAATTCTGCAAGCGTGGAAAGATAAAATGTATGCACTGTATCTGTAATCTACTTTTATGCAGTCATTGTGAGTGGCCTTTAATCGATTTCTGTGTTCTGAAACAACAAATCTTATATAGTTCGATAATTTAGATCAGATCTGTGTTCTGAAACAACAAATCTTATATAGTTAGATAATTTAGATCAGATCTGATGTGTATTTAGCCATTTCTATACCAATTCAAAGATTTTACCTTATAGTGCCTATATTATGTAATACGCTACAATATAATGACCTTTTTAGTGTCAGATTCTGGTCATCATCTATAGTGTAGGGATTACTATAATCATCTGAGGGTGACATATTTTTCAAATGTCTACAAAAGTTCTTAGCAAAACTTCTTTCGAAAGGAAGGTAAAACCGAAAGTCTGATACCACAGATTTGCGACTCATATTACCATCCCAATCTAGACAAATTACCCACCAGCTGCAGTTGATTTTCGTCCACCCGCATAATGGTTGGATGTCTCTATGGTCCATGGTTTCGACGGAGAAATATGACTTTGTAGGACAATGCCTAACGAAACGTGACTATTCAACTACAGTGTTATGAAAAAAAGGGCAGAAATACATTCGGCAGTATGGAAATGTTAGGAGAGTAATTTTACATCATATTTGTAATTGATTCCCCATTCTTACAAGATTCGTTAGTTCTCAAGTAAAATTAATTTTTTATAACATGTTTTTAATTTTAGGATGAAAAACTAACGGAAACTGTTTACAACAAAATATTTTTATATTAGCTAATATCGTCTCTAGCAATATGTTTCTATTACACATTGTAAATTGGATACCCATGAAATATTTATTTAAAATATGTTTTATATTCATAACATAATATTACATAAGGAAAACATAATTAACTTTTACAGTGAAATACATCAGGAATATAAGTAGAGACTTACATTTTTGTCCGCTTTTATCGTGATTTGGACGACTGTGTGTCAGTCGCCAGATGTTACACTAAAAAATCCCGAACCTAATATGGTACATTAAATAATCCCGAATCGTGAAACAATTATTCCTGTCGACGGTTCCTCGTTCCACAAAATTTCCTTTGTGGTTGCATACAGTAGAATAGCCTATCACTGCAGGATAACTCGTAGCGAGGCAGCAAAGACTCATGACAGAAAAAGCAGATTCGAAATAGAAATAAGTGGGGAGCAATAGGCCGTCAAATGCCATAGTGGTGGATCAAATTAAATAAAAATCATCCAGCATTCGTCTACAACTGCAAGAGATTTAAATTATGGTGGACTCTTGAGTGAACATAGGTCTATTTATAACAAAGTGTTGTAATATATTTTTAACAACGTGGTACTTTTTACATATTTTGTACAACATACAAATTAATTAAACAACGATGTTTCAGTCCACTATTTTAGAATAACATTGTTAATATTACACGAAGGCAGCGAAATTATTCGACGAGATTGCACCTACTTAACGCTCCGTTCTGCTGCACTTTCGTTCTCTTTCTCTTAACACGATGAAAGTGGCCGACAGACTGCACATGTAAGAAGCTCGCAAATTGATCATCCATAACACCACGAACGAAAATAATAATTACATACTTCATTCATTATTTATAAAAAAACAAGCTCCTTTTGTGATGGCTATATCGTTAAAACATGTTCGGAATACATTATTGACTAAGCCTCAAAAATCTAAATAGACCATTAAAGTCATTAACCCTCCCTCTGCAGTGGATCTTCTTTGCTTAACCCTTCCATATGACCTCACTCTCCCATCTCAGTTCCCATCATGCCATGAGCCATAACAAGAGTCTTGCCAAACAATGACGCAATGAATGAAAGAGAGGGGAAGGCTACATATGTTACAAATACCATAATGAGCTGTAGGTACAAGGACATTAGGATTGCAGGTCTCGTCCTTTTGAAGAACTCGTTCAAGTATTCCAAGATAATTAATACGACACAAAATGTCAAAAAAAGGAGCCACATGTCAACGTAATGATGTGAGGAAAGACCAGCACTCCTTGAGCTCCGTGGTAAAGGAGCAGTTATTATGGGTTTCTTCAGTTTGGAGCAACTGATCCGCCTCTATTGCTACGTCGTGAAAAAGTGACTATTCCTAATTCGTTTATGCATAACCTAACATCTCATCGTCATTCCTGCGTAAGCCATAAAACACTAGATTCCAAGACTGCGAAAGAGAGAGGCAGGTTGAGAGAGAAATACGGAGAGGACGAGAGCTGAATCTGGGTTCGCCCTAGAGCACAATTTCTAGAACTCAACGGTATAGTAGGCCCCTAACGATATTTTAAATTACATTCCTACAACACTTAAATTCTCTCTCCTTGTAAGTTTTAATATCAATCTGCTAGTCAGTTGTGAAGCCTCCACCAAGTGCGAATGTAATCTTCTTCTGCGGTCTTGTGTCTGAAAATAATGTCCTAGGTTCGCTATTTAAACCAACTTTGCACGATGGATTTTCACTGGCGATGTTCAGCATATTTTCCGTCTAGAATAGAACCTGGTGTTTTGATCCCCTGAACGTAAGAAGAACATGTCCAGGATTGAGGAAACTTCAGACAAAATTCACCTACTGCCTGCTTCTTGACCCGTTAAGTAGGCCTACATTGCTTTGAGAACTAATTTTGAAACCGCAGCTATCTCGGCAGGATAATGTCTCTTACGGTCACAGACACTTCAGGTAGGCGATGCAGAAAACAAAGAAGGAAATATGAGGGCAGGTACAAAAAATCAATAGAACGGACGGACCTATCATAGGAATAAAACAAAAATGTTGGACATTATGTTCTAATGTAAGCTAGTTAAGATTTAAAATTAGCTGCAAGAGCAATGATAACAAGGAACGACATAAAATTTGACTATCCTCTTATAAAAGCTGAAGTCGTCGGAAAATTTCTGAACTTTAACAGATCAATATCTGCATCGGTAACTTCGTTCTTTTTTTTTTACTTGGTTATTTAACGACGCTGTATAAACTACAAGGTTATTTAGCGTCGATGGGATTGGTGATAGCGAGATGGTATTTGGCGAGATGAGGCCAAGGATTTGCCATAGATTACCTGACATTTGCCTTACGGTTGGGGAAAACCTCTAAAAAAACCCAACCAGGTAATCAGCCCAAGCGGGAATCGAGCCCGCGCCCGAACGCAACTCCGGATCGGCGGGCAAGCGCCTTAGCCGACAGAACTACGTCGGTGGCTAACTGCATTCTGGAGTATGGATTTATCATTTCGTGAAATCGGGTTCGATTCCCGGCGCTCACGGAGTGATATTTGTAATCAAGAGCGGAGAATGAGAGTTTTTATCTTAGTTTTCCCGTTTCCCCGAGATTACACAGTTAATTTCATTAGCAGTCTACTATATTTCACACTATAATTTCCTTAATTTTAAGTAATTTTATGCCATTAAAATATATTGTTTCAGAGTAAGACGTACGAGTTTCGATGTGCCGAGTGGAGATCACCAGCCAGTCAAGGTTTCTCTGGCAGGCGTTGCTTCCTCAGTGTTTCTATGACTTATAACTCCGACAAAATATGATGCGATGTCTCGCCTCTACCGTAAAGAGGACATTTTCTCGTTCTCTCTTCGTTGACGATTTCAAATGCCCTCCATGCTCCTAGACGAAACCAGGCTAAGCCTAGCCTGCCTTCCCTACTCCCTATATAAAGGTGTAAATCTGTTCGGCAATTTGTTTTGTCGAGAAAGTAAGGAGCAGAGTAATATAACAGTGTTGCAATGGGTGCAAATAGGATATATATCAGAGGTTAATATTCTTTTGTTTGGCTGTGTTTTATACTTCTTTTAAAGTTCTGGCACAAATGGCCATATGGACTCGTGCGAAGGATAGTGTATACATGTGTTTGTAGATTATGTATAAATAAATACAATTCATTCATTCTGTTCACCACTGTAACCTAGCCGGACAGAAACGCTCGATGGATATCTGTGAAGTGTTTTCTTTTTATTTTACGACGCTTTATCAACATATATGGTTATCTAGCATCTGAATGATATGAAGGTGACAATGGCAGAGAAATGAGTCCAGGGTCCAGCGCCGAAAGTTACCCAGCATTTGCTATTAATGGGCTGAGGGAAAACCCCGGGAAAACCTCAACCAGGTAACTTGTCCCGGTCAGACATGCTAACCGTTACTCCACAGCGGTGGACATCTCTGAAGTATCGGGGTAGTATTGCTTATGATGAACGAGAGATGCTTATAGCGTCCTTCGCTAGTACTCATGGGACTTTCATACCTGCCGAGAGCCGCCTGGGTGGCGTGCCCCTGACTTTCGAGCAACGGTCTGCATTATCTGGCGACTGTTAGGTATGCTAAATCTCGGTGTTATTTCCACAACTGAAAAGTGATTCGTAGATTTACTTGCCGGTACTCATGTTATCCTTATTTCTGTGGATTATACAGTGAAAGGGGAAAAACTGCATTAATTTTAAGAACAGAATCTTTAGGCTGTAAGCAACCGAAAAGTCAATGTCATTTTGGTGTTTAGATAATGGTTTAGCCGGAAAAAAAATAATTTCTGTCTGAAGTTTGACTCTCATTTATGTTAAAACTACTGTATATTGAGACGCCTATGAGTGGTAAGATATCAACGCGAAGAACAAGCCAAAAAAAATATTACTTTTTCATTTTCTAGAAAAACGCTTCATTTGTGTAATAACGTACAAAAATAACTGATTTAAAACGCATTTACAGTGTGACGGAAATTTGATCAGTTAGTTTCGTATGTAATTACACAAATGAAGCGTTTTTTGAAGAAATAACAAATTAGTAAAATATTTTTGGCTTATTTATTTCTTTTTCGTTGGTTATTTAACGACACTGTATCAACTACGAGGTTATTTAGCGTTGATGAGATTGGTGATAGCGAGATGGTATTTGGGGAGATTAGACCGAGGATTCACCATAGATTACCTGGCATTCTCCTTACGGTTGGGGAAAACCTCGGAAAAAACCCAATCAGGTAATCAGCCCAAGCGGGGATAGAACCCGAGCCCAAGCGCAACTTCAGACAAGCAAGCAAGCGCCTTAACCGACTGAGCCACGCCGGTGGTTTTTCGGCTTGTTCTCCGCGTTGATATCTTACCACTCATATGTCTCGATATCCAGTAGTTTTAGCATAAATGGGAGCCAAACGTCAGATAAAAATGATTATTTTTTCAACTAAACCGTTATTCGAATACCAAAATGATATTTGACTTTCCGGTTACTTACAACCTAAAGATTCTGTTCTTAAAATTAATGCAGTTATATCTCTTTCACTTTGTATAAGGTTAATGGAGCTTGTACACGAGAAGGATCCTTTCTGCACACTTAGCCTACACGCATAACAGGATTTTATGGATCAGAATATTTGAATGTGACAGAATTACAGTTATTATTATTCCAACGTATGAATTCATCCTGTTTTGTCAGCTTCTTCCCTGAAGATGTGTATCCACTCTCCGGCCATCTTTCAGCAGGCCTTTCTCTTCTTCTAGGCTATTCCCATTTAAGGGTCTATCTTCCTTGGCTCTTCTCACCATCTGATAAACCTTCATTCTATCTACTGTGTGTTTTTCTGTGTAATGGACATAGAGACTTAATATTGTCATAAGAAATCTATATATAAACAATGCAGAAATAGCCTAATCAGTGGGCCATGTTTATAAATTAGCAGCATTTGGCAAATTTGTAAACCAAGAGAATATCAGGCTTTGACAGTAAATGATATTCTCTTGTTTAGAAAGTGTCAAAGCCTATTATACATGGTTTTTGTTGTTGCTGTTGTTGTTGTTTAGTCACCTGTCTGAAGACAGGTTTGAACCTCATAAGTAACACCAATAAGGCATAGCTCATGAGGCAACTAGGTCAGGAGATAATGGGCTAGGGTGGCCAGTTCCTTTCCCCCTCCAATGCATACATTGCCGATTAGCTACATATTCTACTAATTAACTACTGTTTAAATTATTTCTTCTTTATTTTATACGTAGGTTTCTCATGACGATGTTAAATTCTTATGTCTTACACTGAGAAAATAATACACACAATATTTCTTCCAACAATTTCTTGTCATTAATGACAATTAACAAAAACTAATATTACGCGGAAAAAAGAGATGCTCACTATCAACACAGTTAACGATCAGAAAAAAACGGAAAACCTGTATTCGGACAAAAACTCGAGATGAAATATTTAATCGCAATTCTTCTTCCCTTTTTTTTTCCAACTACAAAGTAAGAAGGAAGTATACTTTTAATTTCATTCTACTAGGCCTTGAATGTAAGCTGTAAGTATAACCTAATGGAGTAGACAATAAAAAGTCTCTTCTGACTGAAGATAGAAGCTGAAAAAATTTCTGGCACGCTACGTCAGACTTTCATGTCCAGTAAGAAATGTGTGCGAACTGCAGGCAGATGTTAGCCGTCTCGGACCTTGAGACATATGGAGAAAGGATGTTTCCAAGCATTATAAACTGGTACTAATATAATTCTTAACACATCAGAGAAAAACCAGTCTATATCTTTACTCACTGACTGGTTTCCGAACTGAGTCTGAATGTCTTTCTCTCTGTCTGTCTCTCTTTTAAGTTGCTTTTAGCTCAAGTGGCTGGTCAGATAATATGAAGTTCTCACTATGGATAAATTTCAAAACTCATTGAGAAAAATGGGCGCTAACATTTACACTTCTTTGTATTAGTATTCATATACCTACATATACACAAATGAAATATCAATACGCCGTAAAAGTATGCAGCAGAAAAAACTAATATATGGATAAATATATATATGTACCGTATTAATTTAGTACAGATTGATGATATCATCATAATAATCATGATCATCACCACCAACAGAGCTGCAACTAAGATATTTTGTCTCTCGGGACGTAATATAGCCTACATTCCGCGCCATTCCCCATGAGTTGGTGAGAGAGATGTAAGAAAGCTCTATTATTCTATTGTATTCATTTATTCATAGTTTTCTGCCAAAGGGCAGGTATTTCACCGTAAACACAGCATTATACAATCTTCTCTCTCTTCCGTCTTCCTCTTCGCAAACGATCAATAGACCATATCTTAATATTCTCTATCGTCTGATATCTTCTTCTGCCCCGATCTTTTCTCTCGTTCACCAATCTTCAAATGCATCCTTCGGCAGACAGTTTTTTCTTAACCAGTGACCCAGCCAATTATTTTATCTCTTTCTGATTAGTTCCAACATCATTCTTTCTTCGTCCACTCTTTCTAGCACAGCTTCATTTCTTACTTTGTCTGTCCATTTCACAAGCTCCATTTTTCTCCATATCAACATTTCAAACTCTCTCTGATAGTTTCTCTTCACTTCGTCGTAATGTCTATGTTTCTACCCCATACAATGCCACATCACATAGAAAGCACTTCACTAATCTCACTCTTGCTCAGTTCTTTTTCTAGAGGTCCGCAGAAGATGCTCCTTCTTCTATTAAAATTATATTGTATATTATAAAAATATACATTATATTCATATGAAATTGTATATTACCTGTTATGGGAATTATAAATGCTAGGAAAGATTCAACATTACATAGGTATACTATTTTGTCATTTTGGCATCAAACCAAAGCGGCGCTCGGGGACATATGCCCACGCCAGTAGCGGCCCCGATCATAACTACCAGTTGTCGACAATTGATCACAATGTCTCTCTTTGCTTTCACTCTTGTTGCGGCTTTTTTAAATGGATTATTTAACGACACTACATCAACTACTAAGTTCTTAAGCGCTAATAGAATTGATGATAGCGAGATGGTATTTGGCGAGATAAGGCCGAAGATTCTCCATAGCATTACCTGACATTTGCCTTACTAAAAGTATTTTGCAAGGAACTAGCTGTGATGTAGACCTATATTGCTGCAATGATGTGCATGATGTATGAAAACTAATTAATTAATTAAATCGGAAAGGATAAACTTTTTGGATACATATAATAAAGTATAACTTAGTTGTTTGACATGAGTTTCACTTTTTCCCGTGGATCCATATTTATGGAGTACAACGATATCTTTGAGTGGTATTATATATGTACCGGTACCAAGTTTCACTAAAATTAGTTGAAGTATATATAAATTATCGGAATTGGCAAACAATCACACCAATAACCATTTTATGTACTGTTCCCTTTTCCCTCAACCAATGCAACAGATGCACTAATATTTTGCTATTTATGGGAGGAAACAGACTCAATGGATAAATTTGACATGATATTTGGTACACAGAGTGGAGAGTGAGCAAGAATTAACACAATAAAGGCGAGAAACATTAAGCATTTTGAAAAATTCAGAAAGAATTTCAAAGTACTTTAAGTAGATATCAGTGTTGTAACATTGTGAATGCAGGAACACGATCTGACAAGCAGGCCTATATTGCTCCAAATCGTTCAAGAATAATAATGATAATCATAATACCGGTGAAGGTTTCATACTTGGAATAACGTCACAGATCTCCCGGTCTAAACGATTATGATGATAATGATGATGATGGATTATGTATAAATAAACATTGACTGAAAATTACTCAACAGAAGATTGAGATCTTCTTTCCTGCTTCTCTTCTGTAACACAGATTTATCAATTCACAGACATTTGTGCAACATGAAGAATATTGTCGTCAGTGTGGGAACGAAAGAAGTATAGCTACAATTATCTGATGTCCCAGCAGTTTATGGATGCACTGGTAGGTGTTTCATCCTTCACAATTACGTCCTCTTATTCTCTCATAGCAATGTATCTTCCCACTCACCTTTCCTTTCTTGAAGTCACTGTATTTCGTAATGAAGCCAAATGGAAATACTAACAGCACAGTTGTGTCTCTTTCTCCCAGTTCCTTCCGTGTGTGTATGTAGTCATAGGTGACACGAGAGTTTGTCTATTCGTTCGTTCATACGATTACAACACTTCATTCTAAATCGTTACATGTGTTCATATTTATACTTTATATTCATTCAAATGATAAATATTCGCATTTAATAGGCATAATCATTTCATTCTGAAGATATTTCTAACATTTTAGAAAGATACACCAGCGCAAAAATATATTCGAGAAGGCCGTCACTTTTCTTCTCATTATCCTGTATGAAAAACAGTAGCATGGGCGTCCACTTAATGTCGCCAGAATGTTTTCTTCATAACAATAGTTATCTACTGAAAAGCTACAAAAACTTGAAACTTCAGAAGAAATTCCAAATATATAAATTTAAAAGTTGTAGTTTACATTGAGGAACTATGAAGAACAGCTTTTCAACGAATGGACCTGATTATCTCTATTTATTGAAAATTACTTGTAAACCGAAGCGAAAGTTACACAATAATAGAATGTGCGATTGTGACTTTTTGAATAAGTTAAAATACTCCTTTTCTTTCCCCCGGTATTCTAAATTTGGTTGATCTCAAGCTAATAGAGATTACTGAAATAAAAAGGATCCAACCACTAACACTTATAAAAATTTATACCAACTATCAAATTATTACCTTAAATTAAATGATTTGGTAATGTTTTTGGAGAGGGATTATTTTTCTTCAGTCAAGGTATGACTAGTCTACGCTTCGATAACCTCACTCTTCACCAAACTTGGGCAAGCAAAAGAGCAGAGTTGAGATGATAATTATAATGAAGAGGATATGAAGATGAATATGAGGATTATGAGAGTTAGGCTGAGGAGAAGAGTGTGATGTGTATAATAAAGTTCATGTGGATAAAGATGATGGTTACTAAAATAAGGATGATAATGAAGACGAGAGTAGATTATTTTACGACGCTTTATCAACATCTTCGGTTACTTAGCGTCTGAATGGGATGAAGGTGATGATCCCGGTGAAATGAGTCCGGGGTCCAGCATCGAAAGTTACCCAGTATTTACTCATATTGGGTTGAGGGAAAACCCCGGAAAAACCTCAACCAGTGAAGGCGAGAAGGAGGAGGATACTGAACAAGAGAATTATGGGAATTATGATGAGAATGAAATTATAGGGATGAGAATTTTTTTTATTTTATTGGGTTATTTTACGACGCTGTATCAACTTCTCAGGTTATTTAGCGTCTGAATGAAATGAAGGTGATAATGCCGGTGAAATGAGTCCAGGGTCCAGCACCGAAAGTTACCCATCGTATTGGGTTGAGGGAAAACCCCGGAAAAAACCTCAACCAGGTAACTTGCCCCGACCGGGATTCCAACCCGGGCCACCTGGTTTCGCGGCCAGAAGCGCTGACCGTTACTCCACAGGTGTGGACGGGATGAGAATGATGAGATGACAGTAACGAACAAGTGGATTATGAGAAGTGAGATGAGAATTAAATGAAAGAGATAAGAATGATGAGACAAAAGTAATGAACAAGTGAATTATGAGAAGTAGGATGAGAATGTTAAAACGAGGATAATGAGCAAGGGTATTATGAGAAATAAGATGAGGATGAAATGATACCGATGAAAATAATGAGACAACAGTAATGAACAAGTGGATTGTGAGAAGTAGCATGAGAATGAAATGGAAGAGATGAGAATGATGAGACGAAGATAATGACCAAGAGTATTATGAGGAATAAGATGAGAATGAAATGATACGGATGAGAATAATGAGAAGACAGTAATGAACAAGTGGATTGTGAGAAGTAGGATAAGAATGAAATGGAAGGGATAAGAATGATGATACAAAGACAATGAGCGAGAGTATTATGAGAAATAGATGAGAATTAAATGATACTGATGAGAATGATCAGACGATAGTAATGAACAAGTGGATTATGAGAAGTAGGATGAGAATGAAATAAAAGAGATGAGAATGACGAGACGAGGATAAGGAGCGAGAGTATTATGAGAAATAGGAAGAGAATTAAATGATACTGATTAGAATGATCAGACGATACTAATGAACAAGTGGATTATGAGAAGTAGGATGAGATTGAAATGGAAGAGATGAGAATGACGAGACGATAGTATGAACACGTGGATCATGAAAAGTAGGATGAGAATGAAATGAAAGGGATGATAATAATGAGACGAGGATAATGAGCAAGACTTCACTCATTTAGTGTTCTGCCCAAGGACAGATCTTTCACTGCAAATACAGTAACTTACTCTCCAATCTTTCCTATTTCCTGCCTTCCTCTTTATTTCCTCACATGATCCAAATATTTTAATGTCATCTATCATCTGATATCTTCTTGTACCCCGAACTCTTCTCCCGTTCACCATTCCTTCCATTGCATCCTTCAGTAGGCGGTTTCTTCTCAGCCAGTGACCCAACCAATTCCTTTTACTCTTCCTGATCAGACGATCACTCTTTCCAACAGCTTCATTTCTTATTCTGTCTGTCCACTTCAAACATTCCATTCTTCTCCAGATCCACATTTCAAACGCTTCTCTTCACCTCGTCGTAATATCATTGTTTCTGTCCCATACAATGCCACACTCCATACAAACCACTTCACTAGTCACTTCCTTAGTTATTTTTTTCAGATTTATGCAGAAGAAGCTCCTTTTTCTATTAGAAGCTTCATTTGCTATTGCTATCCTCCTGTTGACTTCCTGACAGCAGCTCATGTTACTGCTTATAGTACACCCCAATATTTGAAGTTGTCCACTTGCTCTACTGCCTCATTTAGAATTCGCAAGTTAATCTTCTGTATTTTTCTTTCTATGACCATGCTTTTCGTCTTATTTGTATTTATCTTCATCCCATACTGTTCGCAGCTGTCATTCAGCTCCAGTAGCATATTTTTAGTATCATTTCCTCTTCTGCTAACAACGCTATATCAGCAAAGAGCAAGAGTATTATGAGAAGTAAGATGAGAATTAAATGATACGGATGAGAATTACGAGACGATAGTAATGAACAAGTTTATTTTATTTTATTGGGTTATTTTACAACGCTGTATTAACATCTAGGTTATTTAGCGTCTGAATGAAATGAAGGTGATAATACCGGTGAAATGAGTCCGGGGTCCAGCACCGAAAGTTACCCAGCATTTGCTCGTATTGGGTTGAGGGAAAACCCCGGAAAAAGCCTCAACCAGGTAACTTACCCCGACCGGGATTCGAACCCAGGCCACCTGGTTTCGCGGCCAGACGCGCTGACCGTTACTCCACAGGTGTGGGCAATGAAGAAGTGGATCATGAGAAGTAGGATGAGAATGAAATGGGAGGGATGAGAATGATGGGGCGAGAATAATGAGCAAGAGTATTATGAGAAATAGAATGAGAATGAAATGATAGGCTACGGATGAGAATGATGAGACGACAGTAATGAACAAGTGGATTATGAGAAGTAGAATGAGAATGAAATGAGAGGAATGAGAATGATGGACTAATGGTAATGAGCAAGAGTATTATGAGAAATAGAATGAGAATGAAATGATACGGATGAGAAAGATGAGGGTAATAAACAAGGGGATTTTATAAATTAGGATAAAAGTGTGATAACAGGGATGAGGATGAGGAAACGAGGATAGTGAGGATTAGAATTATGGGAAATAGGATGAGAATAAGTTAATATGTAAGAGGATGATGAAATCAAGCTAGAAAAGGATAATGATTATGGGAATTAGGATAAGAATAAGGTAGAGTTCAATGTTTAGTTAGTGTTACAAACGTCTTTGCAGGTTAAAAGTCTGTAGAGGCATCCGGAGGAAAAAAATTGGAAACACTATTACCAACATCAAAATATCATCATCAGCAGCACCAGCACCAGCATCCCATCACCATCACCACACCACTACCACCACATCATAAATCATTATCTTCATGAAGTATTGTAACGCTTGGCCTGTTCTGTATTCAGTGTTACTGAGGATTATGGGCCGACACTGGACACAAACAAGTAATGGATGACGGTGATGTGATCAATACAGCGTAAGTCCACCGCTCAACACAACATAGGTCAAACTTAATTCACTTAGTTCCATTTCCCTAGCGGGAATCTAGCAAATATATGCTAAATTTTAAACCAGAAACATTGTTACTTGTGCCACAACTTAGGATAGAAATAAAAGAAAGGAAAGAGATTATGTATGGAGAAAATGCATACTATATTCATTGAATATTTTGTTTTCAACTCATTTGTTTCGTGCAACAGAAACGTGAGATGTTCGTATAATGTAATTATTCCCGTTTATTGAACGTTTAATAATAAATGAGAGTCGCATGCTGCTATAACTGCGTCTCCCGCTAATTGTTCAGCGAGACGCACGTCATAACTTGACATCCTGCGCGGTAAAACTTGGAGGAATGTAACCAACCGTCCCTTCACGAACGTCGTGGGTGAGCGCACCTTGAACTGAGCCACTCGGATTAGCAGTTAAAGTCTTTTAGTAATAAAATATTGTAAGAACAATAAGAGGAGCACTGAAGCACTTAACAGAAATTATTATTTCAAAATAAAACTGGAAAACGTGACTTATACAATTAAATATAGAAAACTGGAAGCCCTTCAAATATGGCTTTATTTCTACACGCAATTTTTTCAAAATGTTACAGCACTATACATAACTAGAACTAACACAGTAAGAAATTTAGAGCTTGAAAATAGAATAGGAACCGAATGTCGAAATAATGTAGTTCATAGACGCTTACAAGATTAAAGTTGTTGTTTTAGTTGGTTATTTAACGACGCTGTATCAACTGCGAGGTTATTTAGCATCGATGAGATTGGTGATAGCGAGATGGTACTTGGCGAGATGAGGCCGAGGATTCGTCATAGATTACCTGGCATTCACCTTACGATTGGGGAAAACCTCGGAAAAAACCCAACCAGGTAATCAGCCCAAGCCGGGATCGAACCCGCGCCCGAGCGCAACTTCAGACCGGCAGGCAAGCGCCTTAACCGACGGAGCTGATGTGTTTATTATTATTATCTTCATAATATAATGATCGAAATGTAATGGCATATGCATATCACAATGTTAATGATAAAATAATAGCCATCACACTATTATTCACGATGACAGAGTAAAACAAAAATAATGCCCGCCAATGGTGGTGGTATTATTGAACAGGTTACCATTATATTTATTTGGATTGTCGGGAATCTTACATAGAAAATACAGACATAGATATGAAATCACAGATTTAAGCAATTTTATGGTACACAAAGACGACCACATTTACAAAAGGGAAGAAAGGATTCAAAGTTCATAAATTCATGGCAATTTCATTCTTTATATGGATCAGAAAGCTGGAAAATTAAGAAGAGTCAAATAAAAAGAACAGAAACCTCCCAAATGTGATTCTCGAAGGCGATAGCTGGGTATACTCTTCTAAACAAAAAAGCAGAACAGAATTAGGCCTAAGTATCATTGACGATATGTGTCAGAGGGAGAAAAATTGTTTGTTTAGATCTGAAGTCTGATTAGTGTAATATGTTACTAGTCAGCGAATGTGTGCAATGGAGGGGGGACAGACACTCGCCACCCTACCCCATTATCTCCTGGCTTTGTTGCCTCATAAGTGATGTGCTATTGGTGTCACTTATGAGGCTCATAACCTGTGTTCGGACAGTTTAATAAACGAAAACATAAGAATAAATGGAAAAACATATATCAAGAATGAAAAATGACAGACTACTAAAAGCAACATAATAATATATTCTTCAGGGATACAGAAGTGTAGGGCGTCCAAAGATGAAATGGAATGACTAATAAAAGTAAAATTTTAAACACTATAGATACATTGACTAGTGTAGTTTTGTGATGGAACAGGCTAAAATGGACCCAAACAGTGATTGTTTTTAATGATTATCATCATCATTACTCATATAAGATATCTGTGCCACAGTGATATAGTAGTAGTAATATTACTATTACTAGAATAGTAGCAGTAGCAGTAGTAGTACAGAGATGTCAAAATCCTGCACTACGTGCTCATACTACAGACAATAAAATTCCAATACGGTTCACTTTTTATCAAGTACGAGTACAATCATCGCTCTTAAGGAAGTGTTGAGAGTTCTTGAGAGCATGCAGTGCAGGCGCTTGGACATTCCTGTACTAGTATTAGTGCAAGAAGTGTAGTAATAGTACTATCAGTAGGAGTTATAGTAATAATAGGATTAGAAATATCAATAAAAAAACAAATCCGTTATGGAACAGCCCACAGAGGGCCAATAACTATCAGCAGACTGTGAGCTTACGTCCTCATATCTCAGCATAGGAGAGCGATCGTCCAACTAGTACGAGGGCAACAAGTGGTTTCAATATGATCCCCCAGCCTTTGTAACCGACTTTCGAAAATGTGTTTAGCTGCTCACTGTGGCTCCCCTTTATCACGATGCAGGGTGTACACCAGTTCCATACACTGACCTAAATTTAGTGAGAAAATTCTCTCCCATGGAAACTTGAACCAGCGCTCATTTCGTTGCACTAGTCTATCATATGTCACATAGCTACGGGTTAGAAAGAAAATATTATATTAATAGTAGCGACAATATATAAGTAACAATAATAGTATTACAACTACTGGGTGTTCAGTTCAAAATGTGTCATGGCTCGCTGTATGCCGTCATGTGGCTAGCCGATGAGCCTAGAGAATTTAATCTTCCTACACTTCCGCAGAGGTGTATAACCTAAGAGGCAGAGAAGTTGCCTAGCAAGTACGGCGTTCATTCTGAAGAGTACGTACCGATACGTACGATAACGCCGGTAGTGGCAGGAATGTGAACTGTTTGGAAATACGTACTGTCGGGATGTGGGGAGAGGGTTAAGACGATTACTTACGTATTTGTTGACATTAACTTCGACGGTCAACATGGACACGGAGCATTTGATTTGTGATGTGGAATGTTACCGTACGCAACCGATGATAACAAATACCCTGCGTACGACTTGCCGGCGCAAAACACAGTTCGAAAGAGGTTGCGGTAGCACACAGACCGTACAGACCGCCATCTGTTGCTACGACGTTCAAGTTATACCGTACACGTTCTCAAGTTCAGATTGAAGAACGCCTTAAATAATAGGCAACTTCTCTAACATATAAGCTGAAACTCGCTTCAAATCGGTGACCCAACAACAGTGACGTCATGATACACTTTGAAATGAACACCCAGTAGTAGTAATTGTAGTAGTATTAGCAGTAGTAAAAGTTGTAGTGCTGGTAGAAAAAATAAGAAAATTATTCTCATTTCAGATATTTTAGTTTAATAAAAATAATTGAATGTGAATGGTCAAACGTTTTCCATGGACGAATGGCCAGGGAATTACGTTATGCACTCACTGAAGCGAAGATGGTCCATGAGGAAGGAATTCCAAGCACAGTAGATGACAAGCTTCATTACTTCATAAACAAGATGACGTTTCGTGATATTCGTACAACTGCAAGACGAGTGAAACCATTAACCTTTTGCTCCATTTCAAACATAATCGAAAAAGCACGGCTGAAAGGGCATCAGTAACTTTACAAAAGAACGTCGGCCTCAACGCCCACGGTGGTCATGCCGCACCAGCCCGCGTGACTTCTATCAAGTGGGATCATCTGAATTAGAAATGCTTCAATTCGGAAGAATTCAAGGTCGCATGTTAAGGAGGATCATTTACAGTTCCTACACAGGTAATACGACTATGGTAATAATGTGAAGTAGATAAATATAAACTATTCATGATAAAGAGAAGCAAAGCGAAATCTATACGCTTTACATTTTATATTAAACGCCAGAATTATAACACATTCAAATAACAGTAACAGCAGCATAACGAGTAGTAGTAATAGCACTAGAAATTGTGGCAGCAGTAGTAGTAGTAGTAGTAGTAGTAGTAGTAGTAGTAATAGTAGTAATAGAGATAGTACTGTGATGTACCGAAGTAGTAGTAGTAGTAGTAGTAGTAGTAGTAGTAGTAGTAGTAGTAGTAGTAGTAGAGATAGTACTGTGATGTACCGAAGTACGTCATATAAGCACAAGTAATCACTTCGTGATTCAAGACAACGTATTATTTCGTCGGACCCCGGCCACTTAGTCACTGTAATGAGTGCACCTCTGTACATAGTGTTGGGTATTGTATCACTGTCACATATTCTGTGACACAGCACATGAAGGTAGGCCACCAAATGGGAACAGAGAGGTAGAACTTAAACTGAGAAAGACTGAATCCGGCATCGGAACTAGAATCTGGTGTGGCTTAGTGGATAAAGCGTCAGCACATAGAGCTGAAACCCCTGGTTCGGGTCCCAGTACCGGAGAGAATTTTCTCCGTTCTACCCATTATTCACCATTAGAGATAGTGTCAGTCGTAATCGAAATAGTAGATAGTATCTAGTAGTAGCAACAGTAAAGGTAGTAACAATTTGTAGCAGTGGGGATAATAGTAGTAAATAGCAACAGTAGATGTGGTATCAGTAGTAGCAGTAATAGTAGAAATAATATTAATCAGTAGCAAAAACACCAGAAGTAGAGCTAAAATAAATATTAGTAACAGTAATATAATCGATATAATAGGGCATTCGAGATGTAATGGCAACATAGTTACTGTTTCACACTAAATTTATTTAGCTTACTTTTGACATTACATACTGCAAATATAGTCCTCTGCCATATCAACAATATCTTGCCAAATTTTTGGAAGATGGCGGACTCCATCTGCAGCAGCATTTCTGGATATCTCTCTCACTCATCAATCTAAAGCTCTTCGGACGTCAACTCTCGATTGAATGCGATTGTCTCCCTTCCACCCAACTTGCAATAGTTCAGTATGGTAGAACTTCTCTCCCATAAGTGTCATGTAACGCCCTAAAACACTGAGTTGCATGTTTTTTTCTTACAACTTGGATTTTTATGAAGCACCTTTGTTCGTAAATTTAGGGTTGTATTGTTTACTACAAATCAGAAACAGCCACTATATTTACAAAATATGGCTACTTCTAGACTTTCAATATTGCAAATTAGTGAAACAATTTCTGCTCTATTATATAGTACAAGACTTCAATGGTCACCGCTAGGAGCACTGATTTACAGCATTGTTAATATTACTTTTCAAATGTCGTAGTACATTAGTAGCTGGTTTTACAATCTGTCATTCAGAACTGAAGAGAAAGATGATGATGATGATAATATTGTTAATAATAATAATAATAATAATAATAATAATAATAATATTATTATTATTATTATTATTATTATTATTATTATTATTATTATTATTATTATGGCTGTTTTGAGATTAGATCATCATAAGAAAACTTTTGTAAATAAGAAACAAGAAGAGACTAAAAGGTGGCAAAATTGAAGAGCTAATATAACCGATATAGTTATTAAAAAAAGTGACCTTCATCAAATCCCTATAATTTTGTGAAGCATTATACTTTACGTGATCGTTATTGTAAGCATAGTTGGGACAGTAAGACTGTTCGGGATTTGAAATGAAATTTTGATATACTGTATCTTTTAATTACTGTCTTTCCACTCCTTGCATTTAAATGTAACAGGTGGAGCCTTCCCGTTAATTACTTCATAATTATTTCTTTACTTCACGAACTGTCGTGACACAACACAATAGTTGAAAAGATTTACATTTCAAATTAAAATTTAAATTACGTTTTACTTAATGGCGCTCGCAACTGCCGAGGCTGTATCAGCGTTGCCGGTATACAGGAATTTTATCCCGCAGGAGTTCTTTTAAATGCCAGTAATTCTACTGACTTGAGCCTGTCGCATTAAAAATACTTAAATGCCTTCGACCCTGGGCCAGAATCGAACACGCAGTCTTGGGCACAGAAGGCCAGCACTCTACAGGCTGCACCACCCATTTCAATATGACGTCATTGAGTTGTTTGAAATATTATAATCTATAATAATGTATCATCACAGACAATTGGATTTATTTGCAAATTAATATCTCAGTTAAGTAAGCTTACTTTAGAATTACACTACATTAAATTAAGCGTTTTTGACTTGATACTTCCGCGATTACTAAATTATCCAATCTGTGTACTCTACAAATAATAATGAAGTCATTATGTCACATTCGTCTCCCCTTCATGTTTTAGCCACCCTGCTTGAACGTTTCCGATGGCTGCTTATACTGCCTGTTCATAAGACCATTCTAACAATGATTTCGCTGAAATGGTAGGTGACAGCACCAAATATTTTATGTTCATCCATATGTCTACTCCAAACTATGGAAAAAGAAGAAAAAATAAAACTTTGTTATATTCTGTACCAGTGTGACATATTGAAGTGTGTTAGTATTGTAAGGAAGTTCACACAGAAAATGTTTTCCGGTTTTCTTGTTCTTTCAAGGGCTAAGAATATAATGGAATAACGAAGAGGAAGAAGAAGCCATTAGTGTCCCAAAACAAAGTAATATTTTTATCACATACTACAAAATAAAGCACAGGACCTATATCCACAAGCGATTTCACTAGTCGTTAGGAGCTGCCATCTAGCGACAATTTATTTTTATTCATGTTACATGTTTGATAATTGAATGACCAGGCAGTATAACTATCCATTGGATGCATGGGTGGATGGATGCATTCGAGCAGGCAGAGGTTTTATCACTACTAGCTGGATTCGAACTACTTTCTTTTAAACACATCTTAATTTCATTCATCCAAGGCCTACTGTAATTTCTTTTAGGTCTTATTTATACACGCTTTAACATATGTAGTCATATCGCTAGTTTAGGATCTGTGGGTTTACCAGTAGGCCGTTCTTACTATTGTTGAGTTTCTGTTTCTATTGTGTGTTGTAGATGGTTTCTGTTCATGTAACTGATTTAGGTTTTGATTTAATGTTTATGATTTTGGTGACTGAGGCGCTGATGAATCATAGTATATAAATTTCCAACCCTACATTTGTTTTTGTGACTGAGGGAAACCATGAAAAACCCCAAGTCACATTGGCCGGCCACTGGGTTTGAACCTAGGAACTCTCAAACGTTATCTCTGAGCCAACTCGCTCGGTTTACTGTAATTTATTAACGACCGTATAAACTGAAAATGTAACCAGATTTCTCTAAGTCAACCGCATGAACGTTTCACTTTAAAATTGCTAAAGACACACGTAGAAAAGAAATACAATAGGCCTAAATATTTTTCATGGACTGATATGAAATATTCATAAATAGTGTTTTATGTGACTGAGTTCATACAACATTCATAAAAACTTATAAACAATTTCATTTAACAATGGAAACAAAACAAGTAAGCTATTTTGATTTCGGAAAGTGGGTTATTTCAGGATGTTTTTTTTTTAATACGCATGAAATATGAGCTAATTTAACTACTGTAAATACCTCCACTCACTGGTAATCCAAGGAAAATGACACTTAAAAAGGTCAGCGCGCTGTTTACAATATGCATTTTCTAGTCCATTGACAACAGTTATCTGTTGTTAAATTTCGAAGTTTTGTGGACTACATCGCGAAACCTTTTGAACGCATTTCATACCAGTAGGGCGTATCAACAAATTATGTGTTATTGAAATATTTTAATTGAACCTATTTGTTTGAAAACAATCGTTTTGAGAATTACAAAGGGCATGAGCAAGAATCAAAGAAAATACCCTAAACGTAGACAAGGACAGGAAAAATTATTCTATATTTAAATGCCTCTAATGCTAGGTTTACACGGCGACAGTTTAGAGCGAGAGAAGATCTAAAGTATCAGGAGAGGTCTCTAACGGAGTGTTTACACGGTGACAGAATATAGCTTCTCTAAACCCATTACCGAGCTCTCATGAGATTTATATAACTAGAGGGCTAGAGAATATACCTGAGTATAGCTCGTGCGGAACCTGGTGAAACTTGGAGGGAGAGAACAGTATTGTGGTGTGGGATCGACTACCGACCGATGTTATGTGACGAGGTGCAAGCGAGACTGAACAAACGTTACCCCCTCCACTCTTAATCGCCCGTAGAACTGGTTTCTCCATCAAGGTCAAGCTTCACCAGGTTCCGTTCGAGCTATATCACCTTGTAAACGGTTTTGAGAGTAGGTATCTCGTTGACTCTAATTAGATATTAGAGAGACTAAATAGAGCGGCCTTGAAAACTGCTCTCGCCGTGTAAACATCCTGGACAAAGAACTCGCATATGCTCTCAACTCTCATTATAGCTACTCTAAATTATTCAACTGAGTTGAACTTTTTCATAAACTCTCGCGACAGAAGCAGTATAAATGACGGCCAAAAACAATGGAGTGTCGAAGACACGAAGATTGATTGAAGCATATGAATTAGAAAGTTGTTTGTGGAATGTGTTTAACAAGAATTACAAGAATAAGGACCTGAGAAATCAGGCATTGTCAAAATTAACTGAGACCGTTGAGGCGTCTGAATTTGGCTTTTATTTTGTTAATTTATTGTAATTTGGCCGTAATTTTAGCAAGGTCCATTCTTTTAGTTGTTAATTATTTTGTGGGTTTTATTCTTGCTTATTTATTTGCTGGAGGAGGTACAGCGAAAGATCCATAACCTCCAGTAAGTGTGAACTATAATAATAATAATAATAATAATAATAATAATAATAATAATAATATTATTATTATTATTATTATTATTACTGTGCAATTATCACCATTCACTTGATGTGGCATATTTGCTATATTCCTTTAATACTACTGATAATGCATCATATTAATAACAATAACGCTGACCTAGTACATTACAAACAAATCACATAACTGGTACAGTGGGGTCTGTACTGGTATCTGTTAACAAGAACATAATTATAATTTAACAAAACGAAATAGGCACAACTATTACACTGTTTTAGTAGAACCATTATAAACACAAAATAATGAAAGAAGGTGAACAATGTTATGTGAAAAATTATAGTTTTTTTTTTTCTTTGAACACTCGGTCTCTATTGAGGAGCTTAAACGCAATCAGTCATTTTCATCGCAAATTCTGCACACTTTTTTTTTTTTGTAACATTGGAGGTAAATTGGACTTTGGCTCTTGTAGCAAGAATATTATTTTTCCTCTTTAATTTTGTGAGGCACAAAACACATCTTCTTCTTCTTCCTCTTCTTTTTCTTCTTCTCAAGACCACTTCTTCAGCTGTATCCGTTGCCTTTCTTTCATCAGGAAGCCTGAAAATTGTCTTTATACAGGGTTCCTACAAAAACCTTTCCGGTTTCGAACACATGTAATTTACGTGCTATGAATCTGAGGTGCATGAAAATAATATCAATGGAAAGAGAAACTCCAAACGTTTAGTTTCTTGACTTATAGATGTTCAATGTGTCCCCCCCCCCCCGTTAGTAACACGGCACACATCAAGCCTATAGTCAAGTTCCACGTAGGTACGCGGATTTTCCGATCTTCAGATTCTGAGGTTATGTCTGTTCACCTTACCAGAAAGTTGAAAAGTGACGTCGTCAGAAAACAGCACGGAACGAATAAAGCCATCATCGTTTTCAATTAAAGACTACATACTTGTGCAAAAATTTGTTCTTAGTACTTTGTCCTCTGGTATTAGGGCTTGCAGCAACTGTAGTAGGTATGGATGGAGTCGCAACCGCTTGCGAAGAATCGTGCCTTTAAATCTGTGTACCATTTACGGATTTTAGGCCCTGGATGTGCACCAAACTTTGTTCGGTAATGCTTTTGCACATTAATAACCGACTGGTTCACATGAAAATTAAGCTCTTCTGTCGTCTATACCAGCCATTTCGCCTCTACAATGAATAAATTTGTTTATATGCGCTATTATGAGGCGTGTTATCAAGTAGGGAAACAATGTTAACACAACTAAACTTTTTGAGTTTCTCTTTCCATTGGTACTATTTTCATGCATCTCTGATTCATAGAATGTAAATTAAATGTGTGCTGACTTGAGCTATAATTAGCACATTTTTTATCAAAACTATCAACTCCGTCCTTCGTGCAATTATAGTATTCTATACGAATAAAGAAATAATGACTCACCCAACAATATTAGTAACGCAAGTGCTATGCGCGGTCAGGTTACACAACTGCTGACACACTGCTCAGAAGTTAGATGGGTGATGTCATAAAAACGCACTGACCAGCCTATTCTTCTCTAAATGCTCTCTCTCAACACTTTCTTTCACTCTAAACTGTCTGCACCATGTAAACGGTCCGGAGAGTAACTTAGAGTTTAGA
Source organism: Periplaneta americana (assembly GCF_040183065.1). NCBI lineage: Eukaryota > Metazoa > Arthropoda > Insecta > Blattodea > Blattidae > Periplaneta > Periplaneta americana. The sequence goes on along the minus strand of NC_091118.1, from coordinate 91,989,692 downwards.
ATTATATAAATCTCATGAGAGCTCGCTAATGGGTTTAGAGAAGCTATATTCTGTCACCGTGTAAACACTCCGTTAGAGAGCTCTCATGATTCTTCAGAATTTCGGTCTGAACTGTCGCCGTGCAAACGCAGCATGAGTATTACTTTAGACCTGTATTTCAAGAGTTATGCGCAAGCTTGTATAATCTCGTACGCAACAGTCGCGAGAGTTAATGAAAAAGTTCAACTTAGCTGACTAATTTAGAGTAGCTATAATGAGAGCTGACAGTATATGCGAGTACTCTGTTCAGGGTGTTTACACGGCGAGAGCAGTTTTCAAGGCCGCTCTATTTAGACTCTCTATTTAGATATTAGAGTCAACGAGATACCTGCTCTCACAACCGTTTACACGGTGATACTCAGGTATAATCTCTAGCTCTCTTCTCTAAACTGTCGCCGTGTAAACGTAGCATAATGCAGCCGTGGCGAGAACGTGACTCGCGAGACATTGTGACTCGCAGTGATAACTGTGCATTTCGCTGCTTCTAACCTCCGCCAACTCTCACCCTCTCACTCACTGGAGTCAAACTCTGTTCCATTTGTATTTGTTTCTGACCTGCGAGTGGCATATGTCTCTCTCGAAACCATGTACGAAAGTTCCACGTAGGATGGGAGGACGCATTTTTTTCTGTCAATATGATGAGAATATTAAATGTATGATTTGTTCACAAGTATTACGAGGAAAACGGTTGTTTAACATAAAACGACATTATACTACATGTTACTGGTGAAACATTAAAAGGTTAAGTGTTGTCGTCATCATCATCATCATCTCTGTACGTCGACCCTTTTTCAGCAGATGTACGAATAATACGGTTAGCTCTTCAATTTGAATTCACTGATTTACTGTGATGTCAAATGAAAGCTAGATGTAAGGACTTGACAAATGTTGAACTTTCAAATCTTTGCCAAAAAATAAATATCCGAAGCTTCGTTCTTTCGCTTGCTCTGTTGAAGCCATGTTCGCTACAACTTACGTTTGTGAAAAATTATTTTCAACAATTAAAATAGTAAAATCCAAATTTAGATCACGACTGACAGACAGATACCTTCATGATCAACTACGACTGGCATTAAGTGACATAATTCCTTACTTTTAAACTTTGTCGCAGAGACATTATGAAGACAGTTAATTTTAGGTTGTGATATTGTTCATTTATTGTTCATTTCTTTCTTCGTTACACGTATTAAACATTAGTTTGTAGCCTTGTACTGTATAAAATTATATTTAAGTGCTTGACGTAAGGAAAATGAAAATCCGTTAATAAGTCACATAGTTGCTTCACTTCCCCTTCGGGCATCCGCCTCCCTCCATAGGTGCTATGCACGTTGCAGGTTACACAGTGGCTCGGCGCACGATTACATTTTCGCCACAGCTGCTCTAATGTAAGCTCGCAGTTTTACCGATACGACCTTCTGGCATGATGCCCTCGATGTCGACTATAGTACTCTCGGTGGCAATCTTGACTTTCAGTGCATGAACATTTAGACCTTAGTAATGAGAATAGAATTAGCTTTTGGCTTAAATTTCTTTTATTTCCATGATATTTACCTACTTGTAATCCTGTTCCTTGTACTAAACAGGTGTAGTTACTATACAAAGACAGAAAAATTATGTTATGTAACAATGCTGCATCAACTGTGAAATGACAATGGTGGAGAAAAGTAACGTACAGAAGATAATCTGCTAGTCTAGTTTGTCCTGCATAACAGTTGCCGACTTGTTCCACTTTCAATTTCTGCTTTGCTTTTTAAGCCGATCCCGCAACACGACGGCTGCCCGCAACACAGGTCGGGAGGAGCGCTGGCGTGACCGACAGGGGACAAGGTTAAACGCGTTGCATCTGCTTACAAATGAAACAGATTATTTTAATTTCATTCGCATTAACTCATCTCCTTTCACCCGGAATCGAGCGGAGACCAGTTGCAGGGAGCGGCGTCGTCACGCAGATGCAGCCTTCCATCCACAACAGCGTCAGATATAGGACAAGACTTCTGTTTAATTCAGTTATTTATTTGTATTCACAAGAATGTGTGGAGTTACAGCTAACACCTGAAGAAGAATATTCAGTAAAAGCATCGAAGCATTATACTAATATACTATATACAGAGTGTGTCAAAAGTGACAGTTTTATTTAATGTATCAATCACGAGACATTAAAATTTATAATTTTGGCTTCAACACCATAGAAATGTTACTGAACATACAGTACTACTACTAATACTTACTGGCTTTTAAGGAACCCGGAGATTCATTGCTGCCCTCACATAAGCCCGCCATTCGTCCCTATCCTGAGGAAGATTAATCCAGTCTCCATTATCATATCCCACCTCCCTCAAATCCATTTTAATATTATCTTCCCATCTACGTCTCGGCCTCGCTAAAGGTCTTTTTCCTTCCCGCCTCCCACCTAACACTATATGTATTTATGGATTCGCCCATACGTGCTACATGCTCTGCCTATCTCAAACGTCTGGATTTAATGTTCCTAATTATGTCAGGTGAATAATACAATGCGTGCAATTCTGTGTTGTGTAACTTTCTCCATTCTCCTCTAACTTCATCCCTTTTAGCCCCAAATATTTTCCTAAGAACCTTATTCTCAAACACCCTTAACCTATGTTCCTCTCTCAAAGTGAGAGTCCAAGTTTCACAACCATAAAGAACAACCGGTAATATAATTGTTTTAAAATTCTAACTTTCAGACTTATTGACAGCAGACTGGATGATGATAAAAGCTTCTCAACCGAGTAATAACAGGCATTTCCCATATTTATTTTGTGTTTCATTTCCTCCCGAGTATCATTTATATTTGTTACTGTTGCTCCAAGATATTTGAACTTCTCCACCTCTTCAAAGGATAAATTTCCAATTTTTATATTTCCATCTCGTACAATATTCTCGTCACGAGACATTATCATATACTTTGTCTTTTCGGGATTTACTTCCAAACCTATCTCTTTACTTGCTTCCAGTAAAATTTCCGTGTTTTCCCTAATCATTTGTGGATTTTCTGCTAACATATTCACCTCATCCGCATAGACAAGAGCTGATGTAACCCGTTCAGTTCCAAACCCTCTCTGTTATCCTGGACTTTCCTAATGGCATACTCTAGAGTCTAGAGCAAAGTTAAAAAGTAAAGGTGATAGTGCATCTCCTTGCTTTAGCCCACAGTGAATTGGAAACGCATCTGACAGAAACTGTCCTATACGAACTCTGCTATAAGGATTCGTAACAAGCTGTTTTTTACGGTGATAGGTTGTTAACCCTTCGCCCAACCTCCAAGCTGGAGGACCACACCTTATCGGCTGTCCGCGACTGCTTATTCAATATATTCACCCACCATATCTGGAGGCCGTTTCCTCGATCCGCAACCATAAAGAACAAGATACAGTGGAGTATGAACATGATAACTAAAGAATTTTATATCAAATGTTCAAAATGTTGACCATGCACTTGAATGCATCTGCCTACTCTTCTCCGCAAAGACCCAAGAATGCGCTCGAGCATTCTTCATTAGCTGGACGGTATCTACAATCCAAATTCTGCAATTCTTCAGGTGTGGCGATGTCTGTTGTGTAACCCAATACAAAAAAATGCAAAAGATTTAAATCCAGTGATCTAGGTATAGGTTCTCCTCTGTCTATCCACCGTTCACCATATCGCCTGTTTGGATAAGGAAATGGGATGGGTAGAGTGTCGCGTATGTAAGAAACATGAATGTTTCCGCTTTCCTATATCCAGGCATTCGGTTTATTGGCAGGTCCAACCAGCAAGAAAATGACATTATATCGTAAACGGTTAAATGTTTACTGCAACTTTCTTGCTTCCCTTCCTTTTTACTTTTCATGTCTAATGCTTTTTCATCACTCTTGAAACAATCTGTACCGGTATAGTATATGCCCATACATACACGCACGCACGCACGCACACATTGTATATACACACACACTCATACATATTAAATTGTTACATCAATTTTATACACATATGCACAGACTAAGCATAATTGAATTATTAAATATAAATTATTATTTACAATTCAAATATTCGTTGCTGCTGGATAATTATTTTATGAAATAAAATCACAGTTAAATTTTATTTGGGCAAAGGACCAAGACTTTTGGATATTTTTTGCAGAAAGAATTAACTTATGACGTAACCTTAAGTCGGACAGTAAACCAATAAGGATAAGGAATGTTTCGAAACTTTATACTTCATTTTAATAACATTCAAGGGGAATGTTTTTGTCTAGAATATTTTAATAAAACATATATGAATTTGTAATATAGCGAGAGCAATCTTTTATGTTAAATGTGTTTTAGATTGATTATCAATGCAGGACGTCACTATTATTTTATCATCCGTAACTTACAGAGACTATTACATTTTTACTATCTCATACTATGTACTTTTGACCAATAAAACTGTACGAAAGGACGTCTTTCAACCAATTATGGCTCCTTATCGCACAATTTTATCGCTTCCCTAGCATTTGTTTAATTTTATCGCTTCCCTAGCATTTGTTTGTTTTTATCACTACCCCAGCAAATGTTTCTTTGTTTTGCCAACATTTCAAACTGCAAATTCTTTACGATATTATAAAACATATTTTGCGATCGTAATTTGTTTCCTGCATAGCGTGTCGACTGAAAATGGCGGCTCCATTCAAACATTTTGGCGAAGATAACATTAGTGAAATAGAATTTTAGTAAGTCAATTAATATCTATTTTATTGTATTACAGTATATTATTTCTTCTAATCTTTATATACTTTGTCCTGTTTTTATCACCTTTCTATCATTTGTTTTTTTTTTTTTTTTTGTTTGGCAAAATTTCAAACTGCAAAGTCTTTACGGTACTGCAAAACATGCTTTGCAATCGTCATCTGTTTACAGTATAGACCAGTGGTGGTCATCTCAGTGCACGGGGTCTCTTACAGCACCAGCATGCATTCGTGGCTGCTGGCGGGTATGCTCTCTAACCTCTTCCTGCTGCACGACGTGGCAAATCATGTTGCTCCGCTTACCCTTTACCCTTACCCTTACCCTTACCCTTGTATCCATTTCAGCGAGTGCTGACGACCACTGGCATAGACAGTCAACTGAAAATTGTGGCTCCGTTAAAACGTTTTGGTGAAGCTAACATTAGTGTAATAGAATTTCAGTCAGTCAATTAATACTTTATTGTATTAGAGAACTTCATTTCTTCTAATATTTATATACTTTCTTCTAATCGTGTAATAGTCAATTAAATCCTACTCGAGTTTTGATTTTCTCTAGATAAATGAAAACCTCTAGTGAGATCACTGTTGTTAATTTCTTTTGAACTTACATCCCTTCTTATGTTCAAGCAATGGCAAATTCCTTTGAGTAGCTATATTTGCGAATAATCTTGAGCAGTTTACTTCCGGAGCGAGGGCGGAATCTATCGTTATCCTTCGCTCTCGCCTCCTTGTCAGCAAGAGTAACTTAAACTTTAGGTTTATCTCTATCCGATATCAAATAAAAACTTACTAAACATGCCATCTCGGTTACTCGCACTTCTTCGATGAGAAATGCAGTAACTAGGCGTAACATGCTAGATGTTAAATTTTCGGACAAAATTTTTAACAAAAAGAGTGCTTCTCATAAAAGTAAAAATTTCAACATTGGAAATGTATGGTCTGCATACACAATCAAGGTATCTAAATAAAATGATTAAAATATTATAATAGCATATTTTGGGAGATACCTGATATACAAACTGTACTAACAGCTACATTGGCAACAAGCATAACCCAATGAACTCCCCAAGAGACTCTTCAAGAGTGAAAAAACAGCAGAAGTCTATTGAGTGCGTGCATCATGCACAAAGCTTTTGAGCAAACAACTTGTGGCCCTTGTGTGCAAGTAGCCACATTTAAAATGCTGTTCTTAACTTCAGTTTACTTTCTTAAGATCCATTAAAATTCTCAAGTAATAGATAATAGTAATAATAATAATAATAATAATAATAATAATAATAACAATAACAATAAAATGTCTTACAAAGTAAAGAAAATTATTGTCCAAAGAGCTACGTGAAATTAATGTAACTTCTGAGACCTTCTGGTGTAGCAGAACAATTGACGCTAAGAACTTCTTTCTGTTTGAAGGACGAAAAGTTCAGATTTATTTTAGAAATAATGAACATTCAGTATGTACTCTAATGATCAACTTGAATGTTTACACGGTTTCGAAATGTTTACTTTCAGGAACTGACATAACAAAATGCGGTAAGTTGCTTCCAAACCATTTTGTGTAAGATTCCTTCACTCATACGAAAATATGGAGATCAATCTAATATCACAGTTATTACTGACCTACGACAGACAGTGACCAAGGTATTCCTGTGTCATTCAAGAACATGCTATATTGAGAAAACAATGCATGTGCAAAACTGAAATATTAATGGCTTTTATGAAATATTCTACGCTAGAAGTAAAATAATTGATCCCCTATTTGTCGAATTTACCTTTCTTACTGTCTTGACATTACAATAAAAGTCAACCAGACTGCGAAATGCAGTTCATCATCAGCATTTGGAAAGAAACTTAAAACTAATCATAACAATCCAGACAGTCAAATAGGCAAGGAGGCAGACTCAGTCACACAGAAGAATACCAAGAAAAAGGCAGAGAGATATAATACAATACAATACCATACCATACAACAAGGATACCTCTGATTGAGGTCCATTCTCATATGTATATAGGCCTATATGTATATAATCAGGTAATACATCTCACTTGACGATATGTGTCAGAGTAAGGACAATTGTTTGTATGCATCTGAAGTTTAATTAGTGTAATATGTAGCTAATCGACGATGTGTGCAATGGAGGGGGAAAGGAACTGGCCGTCCTATCCCATTACCTCCTGGCCTAGTTTCCTCATAAGTAGTGCCTTTTTGGTATCACTTGTGAGTTAAGACCTGTCTTCGGACAGCAGTTAACTCATCATCAACAACAACAACAACATGGATGTCAAAGTGTTTGTATTACGTGCTCATACTACAAGCAACACAAATCCAACAAGGTTCACTTTTTAGCAAGATAAGGTACAATCATCGCTCTTAAGCATATGTTGTGTTGGTTCTTCAGACCACGAAGTGGAGGCGCTTTGAAATCCCTTAAATACAATATAATACCAAATAAGATAAGAAAAGACAAAATAATATAATATAATATAATATAATATAATATAATATAATATAATATAATATAATATAATATAATATAATATAATATAATATAATATAATATAATATAATATAATATAATACCAGTATATCTAACTTATAAGTGTACCTTAGTCCAGTTTTTCATAGCGCGAAAAATAATAATAAGTATCTACATCATAATATCTGTATGTAGGCTATTCGATTAGAATTAGAGTTTGGCTGGGCGGAAGAGACGTCCTTAGATCTGCCAGATTAAATAAGTAAATGAATAATAGTAATAATAATTATTATAATTATAATTATTATTATATTATTATTATTATTATTATTATTATTATTATTATTATTATTATTATTATTCCTATTGCTATTATTACTGCACTTTCACAAAGACCTTTTCTACTTCGTAAAACAAGATGATAAAAATTCAATTTTGTCGAGATGGATATCAGGACCATTAGGTTTAGAAAACATCGTGAATGCCTCAAGTATTGGTAGGCATTATGAAGCAGTCTTCAGAAATGAGAACGAAAAAGATTCCGCTTCGCTGGCTACGTCTATTGTCCAAGTAGTAACAAAGGTAATTGTTATTAGGTTCAAAAGAAAATCAATCTTTAACGTTAGTGCTGCTTCATTTTCTTCAGGAGGTTGATTAATTGAGCAGTCATCAGATCAATTGAGAGCTGGAGAACATGAGACACCGTAACGATGAAATTAATGATACGGTCATCAAGAAGATGACATTAGAGGTTGCGATGAGTTATCTACACGTCTACATCCTTTACAATCATCAGAGAATAAAGTACTACCTCTACTAAGCCCTACTCCTTTTGTATCAACAATTCAATTTGTATTACCGGTGTTCAATTGCAAGAAGCAAAGTCTAATTGTATTTTATTTCATATAACTGGACGCCACTCAAATGACATATTAGATTTAAGTACAATCTGTGCTAATCCAAATTAACTCCCGCTGAAATTAAGTGAATGCTTAATTGTAACAAACATTTGGCAAAAAAATTAAAATCTAGTCCATTGATGAAGATTTTAAAATCGTTTGGTTTGGAATTAGACGGGGTACATCAGCAATCAGCTTCTTGTCTATGCGGATGTCGTGAATATATTAGGAGAAAGTCCACAAACGAAAAAGAAAATACGGAAATTTTACTTGAAGCAAGTAAAGAGATAGGTTTGGAAGTAAATCCCGAAAATACAAAGTATATGATTATGTTTCGTGACCAGAACATAGCACGAAATCGATATATAAAAATTGGAAATTATCCTTTGAAAAGGTGGAAAAGTTCAAATATCTTGGAGCAACAGTAACAAATATAAATGACACTCGGGAGGAAATTAAACGCAGAATAAATATGAGAAATGCCTGTTATTGTTCGGTTGAGAAGCTTTTATCATCCAGGCTGCTCTAAAAAACCTGAAAGTTATTTATAAAACAGTTATATTACCGGTTGTTCTGTGTGGTTGTGAAACTTGGACTCTCACTTTGAGAGAGGAACAGAGATCAAGAGTGTTCGAAAATAAGGTGCTTAGGAAAATATTTGGGCTAAGAGGGATGAAGTTACATGAAAATGGAGAAAGTTGCACAACGCAGAACTGTATGCATTGTATTCCTCAGCTGACGTAATTTTTAGGAATAATAAATCCAGATGTTTGAGATGGGCAGGGCAGGTAGCAAGTATGGGCGAATCCATAAATGCATGTAGAGTGTTAGTTGGGAGGCTGGAGAGAAAAAGACCTTTAGGAAGGCCGAGACGTAGGTGGGAGGATGATATTAAATGGATTTTAGAGAGGTGGTATATATGATGGTAGATGGATTAATCTTGCTCAGTACAGGGAACCATGGCGGGCTTATGTGAGGGCGGCAATGAAACTCCGGGTTCCTTAAAAGTCATTTGTAAGTAAGTTTCAATTATATGCTGAAGTTATTTTACACTAAATTAAAGTCAATAACACTGCTTTCCAAAAATAAATGTACTTATTTTAACTTGGACACCTGCGCATACACCAGTAAATTGTCGAAAGGAATCGATACTAGAGGCCTGTATCTCCGTAAAATTGTCATTTTTGGTTGACTGTTAGGCTGTGGGTAAATATTTCACGAGTACTCGTACCATTTCCATTCCCTTGCCGTTGAATAATCTCATCGTCTCCGAGTAAAATATTTAGTTTAAGTTGAAGACAAATGTTCTCCGTTTATGTACATCTATTTTGAATCAAAAAGAAATATGTCTAATTTCAAAGAGCTTCATATTTCTAAAAAAAAAATCGTATATAGGAAAATAATTGAAGTTAATATATGGATCATTTGAAAGTTAGTGGCAATACCTTAATTTATTAAGAAAATATTTAATATACAATCGAGATCCTTACAGTTCTTGAAAGTAATAATCCCCTCCAGTATGACTTACCCATCGCCACAACTCTATTTCTGAAGTTTATCCCTCTCAGTAGGTCTTTCATCTTAGGAGAAGGTCACAGTCGCAGGGACCTATTCGGAGACATGACACAGTTTAGTATTTTTGTATCTTGCAATCTGTACTTTAATGAAGTATCTTCTCTCGTACTTACTGAAGATTTTCTTAGGGCGTTGCAGATCTTATTTTTACAATCGCTGTTCATAAGCGTAGAGTATAAATATAAGATTATTACATTTACCTATAGGTCAGTATTGGACGATTGACAAATATCAGAGTAAACTGACGCAGCATAAATGAAATATCTAAGAAAAGCTGTAGGGAAGACCACAGAGAATCGAATTAGAAATAAGAGGATAAGAGAGGAGGTAAATTAAAGGAAGTCTTTAATGGAGGGTATTAAGGAACGGCAATTGAAGTGGTTTGGGCATACTTATCGTATGTTTCTTTTTATTTATTTTAGTAGGTTATTTTACGACGCTTTATCAACATCCCAGGTTATTTAGCGTCTGAATGAGATGAAGGTGATAATGGCGGTGAAATGAGGTCCGGGGTCCAACACCGAAGTTACCCAGCATTTGCTCGTAATGGGTTGAGGGAAAACCCCGGAAAAAGCCTCAACAGGTAACTTGCCCCGACCTGGAATCGAACCCGGGCCACCTGGTTTCGCGGCCAGACGCGCTAACCGTTACTCCACAGGTGCGGACTATCGTATGTCAGAAGATAGGAAACTTAAGCGGGTAATGGAAATGGGAACTAAGTGAAGAAAAGGAAAAGGAAGGTCTGGGATTAAGTGAGAGGACACAATAGTAAGAATGGCATTTAAGATAGGGAAGACCATTGTTGAATTGAAGAGAATGTGTAGAGATAGAAGTCGCTGGAGAGTCTGGGTGAACCGAGGTGAACCCAACGCCTAACGGTATAAAGAGACGGAAGAAGAAGAAGAAGAAGAAGAAGAAGAAAACTTACAAATAACATATACCAAGAATCACTTCTTTTCATACTACCAGCTTACATTAGTCACTGCTAGTGGAGCTCAATACTAGCAGTGTTGTCACTAATTTTCGAATGACCTACCTATGTCATTAAGAAAAAATGGCATTAAGCCTATCTAGTTTTTTGTATTAAAATAGGAGAGCCAGACGTGAATTTTCTACATTTTCAACATTTATACTTTTTATTTTATCTCTCTCTCTCTCTCTGAAATATCAATTATATCTGTATGAAAACTTTCTTGCACATTCATTCATTCATTCATTCATTCATTCATTCATTCATTCATTCATTCATTCATTCATTGTTCTGCCCAAGGGCAGATCTTTTACTGCGAACTCAGCTTTCTCCAGTATTTCCTGTTTTCTGCCTTCCTCTTAGTCTCCGCATATGATCCATATATATTTTAATGTCTTCTATCATATGATATCTTCTTCCATCCTTCAGTAAGAGTTTCTTCTCAGCAATTGACCCAACCAATTCCTTTTCCTCTTCATGATCAGTTTCAGCATCATTCTTCAGCATGGTTGAGGGAATAGATCAGGGATGCAGAACTGGGAAAATGAGGGGTGGAACATGGGAAAAGAGTTTGTTCCTCGTCCACAATGCCCCGACCTTGAATTACGTATCTGTGACGTCCGCAAGCACACTGAATACATATTTCCTCTCTCCCTACCGTATCCAATGACGTGTGAAAGATAGGGATGAGTCACGTGTTCCGGCTTGTGACGTGTGCCACAATAGTAGCACAGTTTCACATTCTTGTAGATATTAAAAAGATCATTGAAATTGATTAAATATTTTTATCACGATAAAAGTCGTAATTCTGAATAAAAATTTAAAGATAATTAAAACGCTGCATTAGAGTACCAATAACTCTGGATATAGACCTATTATTCATATGGGAGAGTTTCTCATTTCCTTGTATCAAGAATGAAGAGAAAATTATACTCTGCCTAAAAATTACTATTATTGAGGTCATCTTACAAGAAAATATAATTAATGAAATTTTATAGTTATAAATTAATAAATTTAATCAATAAAAATTAATTATAGAGTGCAAGTTTTCGCAGCTACATTATATGTAACAGATAAAAAATTAAGATTCTATCCTGCAAAATGTTATAGCTGTAAAGCCTTGGGTATCTGAGATAATGGGACTTTAATAATGTAACTTTGTTTTAAATTTTTTGTATAAACTCTTATCCAGAATTAAGATTTTTATTGTGAACAAACTATTTAACTAATTGCAATGTACAGTTACCCTGAAAAAGAATAAGACGATTCTTGGTCGTCGGAAGTTAAAGTTCTACAGCGCGGTTCACTCGATATCGACGTAGGGATACATAACATGACAGTTAGTACAAGAATTGTTACAAGGACCACAACAAGGACAAGGACCAGAATAAGGATCACGAATAACACTGCCATTTAAGGCCAGGATTTCACAACATAGCTCGAGTCACAAAATATCATTGCTTCACTGTACCGAATGGCAAATGCCTGCTAAGGGATCTACATTCTGGACTGCTGCTATCACTGTCTTGTCTCGGTAGCTCATATAGTAGCGTGCCGGTTCCATTGTATAACCGAAACGTCTCGTGTTCGATCCCAGGTAAAACTTTTTTTTTATTGAGGTGTAATTAATTTGTTCAGAGTTCCTCGACTATCTAATTTGTCGAAAAATATGGAATAATTTATGCCCAATTTCTGGGTCTTACAAGTGGGCTGAACCTCGTCAAAAAAATAAATCTTACTTGGAAGTTAAAAGTATTCTTCCTCAAACAAAAATCATAAGAAACAAAAAGAGACCTGTTAACTTAAAATCTTGTCCACATGCCATCAGCTTCTATTACAGCTCTAAGTCGATCCGGCATGGATGTCACGAGATTGTGGAATAAGTTCTGATCCCCGGCGAGATCTTCCCAGGTGTCAAAACTTGATCCCACAATTCGTCTCGATTTCGAGGGCGTCGGTGGGCATAGGTGGCTATCCTTCTCTTTTTCAATTCCGCCCATAAATTTTCGATGACATTCAAATCAGGTGACTTCGGAGGCCAATTAATGATTTCGATCTCGGGTCTCCTTTGAAACCATCTTTGAATGCTTGCAGCATAGTGCACGGGATGGTTATCCTGCTGGAACAGCAATGTTCCTTCGGGAAAACGTTCTCGGGCGGAGGGAAGGAATATATTTTCCAGAATGTGCTCGTAAGTTTCCGCATTAAACCGGCCATCGATGCGTTCTATAACACCAGGTCCATCGTAAGACATCCACCCCCAACACGATATGCTAAAGCGCCCCGATCTTTCACGTCGGTGCACATAGCGCTGATCATGTCGGAGACCATCCTCACGATAGACACGGACAGGACCTTCGTAATCACTCGAGATGGTTGTTTCGTCGGAGAAAATTACATTTCTCCAATCGAAATCCACTCGACTGGTAGCGAAGGCAAGACGGTCGACAGCTTGTGCTTCCCCCAATATTTCCATTTGCGCAGCCCTCCGGCTCCTAATACCGCGGTTCCTCAACCTGCTGATCACAGTCTGTGAAGAGCCGGGAAAGTTAGATGCTGCTCTTATTTCGTTAGCAGTCAGAAAGGGGTCCTGTCGAACTGTCTCGAATAAAAGAGTATCCTCTTCCAATGAAGAAATCCGCGGACGCCCAGGAATAGGGCGATTTTCGACCTCCCCAAAATTTTGGTAACGATGAACCCATCTCGCGGCTGTACTTCCAGGAACACCGACCAAACGGCCAGCAGATCTAGCCCCATATCCAGCCTCAACTAGAGCTATAACTCGCTGTCTCATGTCACGTCGGTTCGCCATTACGATGAGAAATGAGAGATAACGATAATACTTTAGTGTAGACAATGACTATTTAACATGATATAGAATTATTGAAATAAGAGGCATCTTGCATAGTAAGAGTTAATAAATCAACCCTAAATTAAATATCTAAATAACAGGATATAACAGGAAGTCCAATTGTTGCGAAACTAATCAAATTAAATCTAATTACATTAAATAAACAAACCCCAAGTTATGACACCACATTGCTACAGCTAAATTGTATGTTATTAACATAAGCATTGAATAGGTCCGTGGTTGTGCGTTGGACGACAAAACCAAACATCGAAAGTTCGAATCTTGCCGAGGAATGTAACTTCTTGCTATTTATAATGTAAATCAGACTTATAACTACAATCATTCATATTTCTTACATTATTTATTAATATTTATAGCCAACATTGAATTTGTAAAGAAAAGACTTCAGAAATCTCATATGGAATTTGTGATCTGTAGTGACATAAACATAGATTATCTCTCGGAACTTTTCCGTAAAAGTAAATTAAATTCACTCCTTGAAACTGGAAACCTTATTCGTAGGGTAATTTTCCCATAGCATACAAGCTGAAGTAACACAGCCATTGATAAACGTTTTGTACACAGAATTAGACTGAATTCCTATTCGACAGAACCTATAATCAATGGCTTGTCTGACCATGATAAACAAATCCTATGCGTTTCCAATGTCACTGAACAATTTCAAAATATTAATTTAAAAACTAAGAAAGGATCGTAATTGCTGTATCTAGTGATTATTTACATTTATGTCTACAAAATGAATCTTGGAAAAACATATATGATACTGGTACTACTGATATTAAGAGTAAATATATTGAATTTTTCACTTAATTTCATAATCAATTCAGTGGATATTCTCCACTCAATGTTGTGAAAAAATTCAAAAGTTAAAACATGTAGATAACGCAGGGACTTCAAAATCTCATGTATTAAAAAAAAAATCTATATGTAATGAGTTGCAATGTAATGATCTTCATGTTCTTAAATACTGCAAGAAGTACAGTGTAATTTATCAAAAATTATGAAAGAGGGAAATAGAATATATTTGAGTAGAAAAGTACAAAATTCAGATAATGCAATTAAACCTATTCGTAATATTATTAAATTTAAACTTGTAGATATCCTAAGAAAGGAAATATTTTTTCATTAAAACCAATGATTATAAAGTAGAGGATCCCAAATCTATTGCAAATTCTTTTAACGTATTATAGTATATAGTACAGAAATATTATTGACAACTTAAACATTCAAGATTTTGCAAAAGATACTGCAATTGGTTACTTAACAGATGCATTTAATAATTAGTATTAATATATGTAATTAGTCAATAACTGCAACAGTGCTTATACATTCAATCATAACACGAATAAAATTGAATGCAAACACGTAGATAAAATAGTTAAAATTAACTGCAGGGGTGAGAATGAAATAACCCAAAGCCATACTTTTAACAAAAATTGTTTTGTGCGAGTGCATTTCTTACACATATGGGAAAGCTATTAATAAATTATTGTAATAATTACTCAACAAATGACATAGCCTAAGGACTCTAAACCTTTGTAAAAGTTTGTCTATTATTATATATTTTTTTAATTTCATTTTAATTGTTAGTTTTTAATATATATGCATTTACATTGTATATGTGTGTGTATAAATGCATTCATTAGATTAACGTTTATAATATTATAACTTGTAATTTTGTATTGTTTGCGATCATTAACACTTAATCTCAGGACTTTGTAAAACTATATTTCAACGTGACTTAGCTATTTCAACGTTATTTAGACAAAAAAAATTGTTGTGTAGACTAAGAATCGAACTCGCACTCTTCTACACAACACGCAAAAGTCTTACCGTCTCAGCTATGGAAACGACATGAAAGCTTTCCTTTCTGTGCGGAGTGTCGATCTAGTCATGAAGGTCCATTGTCGATTTAACTACACGATTTATGTATATATTTATCTTTTATTTACGTAATATTATCATATTTTTTGCAGTTTTTTAATTGAATTTCGAAACGATGATAGTAACAAACCAAATAGCCTGAATTTAAGTAACTCAATATTCGTTATCTTGTGTATCGGTGCTCTGGTCTCCGATCATGCGCAGTGTCTTACATCTGAGACTTAGGAATATTCAATCGTCTCATCCTTTTCCAGGGAAACTGTACTTTTCCACACTTCTTCACTCTGTGATAAGTTTACCGGAAACATTTCATGCAGATAATTGGTATTTCCAGAGAAAAATAAATAAATAAAAATTTTGTACGAATATGTTTAAAACGTAGAAAACACACGTGTGGGTCCCCTGAAAAAAAATGCGTATAAAATTTTAAGGATTCCGAATACTACTTTATTAAACGGTCAATAGGTTGTGGCTACGATAATCTCAATACAAACGCAAATAAATTAATACAAATTGGTAATCAAGAGTTAAATATTAGAAAACCATACTAACAACAGGACTTCAATTATGACCTTACATTCTTTTATTAAATTATTCTTAGATACAGTGGTTAATAATATTTTATCACAATATTTCAGTTACAATACTATTATGTAGAGATTTGTGTAGATATTGAAATAATCTGTTAGAAAGCAATAATTTTTCTTAAAGTATAATATTTGTATAGAGATGATAATATTATTGCAATGGTTAAAATTCAGGACTGTTACATTAACATTGTCTATGTCTTTCTACTTCTTTGGAATCAAATTGAGTTGCAAAAATGTGTTAAAAGATGTATAACGTTTTAGAAAAAAGTAGAGAAAGAAAGAAATAGAGGAAGGGAATTGGTATATAAATAAACTAATAAGAAGTGTAGGAAAAAAGAGACTTACAAGGAAAGATACAGAGATAGGAAAGAAGAAAGAGAAAACAATGACATACAAAACGTGAAAAAGAATAAGGAAGGACTGAAAAAAGGAGGTAAAATACATTTTTATGTTCATTTTCGCAAACCTAAAGAAATAAAATAGAACGAAATATCTTCCTATTAATAATAATGCAGTGTTTCAAATAGGGTTATTAAAAAGTCACGAAAGACTTGGAACTACTCTAAAATTTGTAAGGTGTAAGTTTATACGAAAATAAATAACACAGTTTTGTTCATAAAATAGTAGGTTTATTGGGGTGTAAACCTATTTCTAACAATACGTCACACCGCTAAGTAGCTCTTCTGCTTTCGTCTCGCAACTTGATTCACATTGAATGTTTAATAATAATATTATTCTGAATTTTTTTCTAACTTCTTGAATTTCTTGTAAAACCATTCCGGCCTTCACATAATTTCCTACGGACTATCATCTACCAAAATGTCTTTTCTGTCATGAAACCGGTCTCTTCAAAATGTATTAGGGCCTACAACCGTCCACAATTATGACAAATTATTGCAAGTTTCCTCGAGACTTCAATTCATTTAGAGTTATGAATCGTCGCAGTGAGCTGGAACAATCTCTCTTATATTCATAGTGACACTGTATAAAGGTAATTATTATTTGTAGAGGCAAGACTATTACTTTTACTATGAATTTGCAAAAAAAAAAAAAATAAAAAAAATAAAAAAAAAAAACAAAAAAAAACATATTAACCATGCCAAAGCCCCGCACATTCTGCAGTTGTCTCTATGCGATATGCAGTTCCTATTCCCCTATCTGGAGGGAGTGAATCGGCTTGGAGGGCCGCGCGGGAGGATTATACAGTACCTGCAGTAGCAAATCGGCTTTTGTTTCAGTAACACAGATCAGTAGGGTGCTGATTGAGCTCTGACTGTGATTGCGTTATGAAAAATAAAGTGAGGTGTTCACAAACATAACGAAGAAGGGAAATTACGAATAATATAACATAACTGTTATAATGTTTTCCTCAGCCAACAATAATTATTTTCAAATGAAAGGCTTTCTTCAGCCCATGTCGAGGTAATAGTCTTGTGACAGTTTAGATCAGATTAGTACAGTTCTCAAAATACGATATTCTGGAAAAATATATAATAGCAAATTTTGCATCTCACGTCACTATATTATTTTAATATACTTACATTAATAAAAGAGAATGTCGTCGCTTCTTAGCTTGTGAACTACACTTTTAATTTATTTCAGTAACGCTCCCAACTTGTCGATACTTGCTTTCAAATTTCCAAATAAACTATATGTGAATTTAAAGTCTAAGCTTAATTTATATTATTTATTAATATTAATGTTAATTTATATTGACATACAGCAAGAAAATGATTTCAGTGTAAAAACTTCACAATGTTCTACTGCATGTAATTAATTGAGAGTAGGTATAATATTTTCTTCAACATTTTGTACCAATGGTCCCAATAAATAATAATAATGTTGACGAACAATGAAAGAGTAGGGCCTATTACTTTAAAATAATTAGTACCTACTACGTAAAATGAAATAATGTGTTCGATTTTTGTTGTTTCGAAATTACTGCAATATTTTTTTTCTTCAAATACTATAAAAAAATCATGTTAATAAATTATGCATTACAAACCACTACTTTGTGAAGTGTAACTGAGTAAGCCTAAAGTTTCTTGTATTACAATTATCAAATATAGACACTGATAATAAATGTGTTTTCTTTTCCTTCTGCTAAGTGTATTTATAATGTCGAACTGCCTATTTAATCCAATACTAGAAGCGCAGAATTGATTATTATATACCCCTTAAGCGAAGAAATGGTAAGAGCAACGCTTGAAAGATGCAGTCCGCACAGACTGCCGATCCGCGCACATAACTGCATTTTGAGTGTCTCATTGCCTGCTCTAAGAAATAGCTTCAGTTACAGTTTATTTAGTTTTTTTTTTTTTTTTTTTTTACAGAAACGAAAACCTTGTTGAAACAATTCAAACAAGTTTCTGTGAAAATAAAGCCCATTTGTTTATTAACAAAGTGGTATTACTGTTTTTCTATTAACGTACTCTGTACTGTGTAACACAATTACTTAGCTTTCAATTATTTTGTGACTACTGAATAAACGTATATATTAGAGAAGTTTTAATTAAATTGCAATAAAATCTGAATTTAATATAATATAACACTATATTATATAATAAAATAGGCATCCATGAGGCTTTTATAGAAACTTTGCGAAGACGATATTTTACCGAAAACCGTAAAACTTAAACTACATCATAGTCAGTGAATGTTACGATTATAATTAATATTGCTATCCCAGTCAATATTTGGAGTGTCCCTGTAAATAATTCTGATATAGGTCAGCATGTTAAAATTACTCAGATTGCTATTTTGTTCTTTTATTACATAAAAGCATGCGCACTCTTTCAGTTGCTCGAAATTGACCAGCATTGCTCATCAAGTCATCATCAAGATTGACAGGACAAAGCCAAGCAACCGAAGTCTGGTAACATTTCGTAACAAACGGACAATCGCAACTGAAATATTGTACAAGATGCAAGAGGAAGAGTTACAAGATCGCTTCGCGTTCATCACTAACTGACAAAGACATTATAATTTACTTTCCCTTCTTAATTACGAAAGACATTTCATGTTTTTATTGCAAATGTTTGCTGATCGCCAGATGTTTCTATTATCTTCAGTTAACTTAAACAATTTTATCCATCTCTTTTTAATCGATGTGTGTACTAGATTCAATAATCAACTAATTCCTAAGAAACAGCGAAGACACAAAGTACAAACCGATCTAACCCAAAGAACTACATTTCATAGTAGGTCTATAATAAATTATAGAACAAAGCAATATTTTTCACTAATACAATACCCAAATTATGAGATTAAATCTGAAATGTTAAACTAAATAATATGATGTAAATGGTTAATTAAGAGCAAGGCCTTCAAAAGGCTGGCTATTACACAAATGTATGTAATTATTATTATTATTATTATTATTATTATTATTATAAAAATCACTCGTACTTAGTACACTTGCATTTCTATGATATTATACGCACTTAAAAGAGGTCATTGACTAGAATGAAAACATTACAAAATTGTGAAAAAAAGTATCACATTACCACTAATTCTTTTTAACACAAGACATCTAAGGCAATGAAACCAACACTCGTTAAGCCCACTGCTGTTCAATACCATAATGCCCGTGTTTGTGATATATACAAAGAGGAATATAATGCAAGTAAGCGTGCCACCAATAGAGTATGCCGTTAATATCGGAAAATAAAACATATTCCAAAGCTTATAAGTATTTTTTGTATAACGTCGCAAAACTACAACATGAAAGTATATTTCATCTAAAGAAACTGTCTAAATAAATTATTATCCGAACTAAGGAAGAAACACCTAAAGTGGTGTAAAATAACACGCAACACACATAAGTATACATACATACGTATATATACATACATACGTATATATATACATACATACGTATATATATACATACATACGTATATATACATACATACGTATATATATACATACATACGTATATATATACATACATACATACGTATACACATACATACATACGTATACACATACATACATACATACATACATACATACATACATACATACATACATAGGAAAAATACAGTATTTTTTGTAGATATAAAATTCTGAATTAAACTCTCATTAATTTGTTATGTTAAATCGAAGCCTTAGTACATTTAAGAGCACGAAGTTTCAGGAGGTAGTTCAAGCTATAGGCTAGATCATAGTGCCTAAGGCTGATTATTAACCCGTCTCCTTCTGAATCTAATAAATCTACGAGTAATATACAAAGTATTCTACCACATTCTCACTTCATTAAACCTCATATTCATAGGAGCTAGAATATTCAATAAAAGCCGACCGCTGTCACCGTAAATAGGAATATAATCAAAACTACCTTTATCCAACACATGATAAACATTATTAAGGACGAATTAAGTCAGAAAGTATATTTTAACAATCACGAACAGAATGTTTAATCTAAGTGATAGAAAAATATAAAAATTCTAAGCTAAATTATTTTCGTGGAATAAATCGTTCTCACAGATAACTTGAAGGGCAATAAATAGTTATCATACAGTGCTTAAATGCTGCACCTTCAAAAATATAATCGCCGAAGAAACCTCAGATGATGAAAGGTTTGAGCTTTAGAGTTGCATGTAGAATTTTCAAGCTTTTATTTTAATCAATAATGCATTATTAGAGGTCTATTATTCTAAGGCAAAATGAGCTTGAGCAATAATGTTGCGCTGTTCAACTATTATATTACTGTACTCTTACCCAAGTTAATTTACTTTTTCACTCTTTCCCATCACATCAGAGTCGAAATCAGATAAGATTCCATACCAATAAATAACCAATACAAATAATGTACGTTATAGACTAAACTCAGCTCCCCTGACTTGGATCTCTCGATCACGTTTTATACTTGTAATATGTTGTCTACATTGTCAATATTATTTTATACAAAAATAAAAATATAATAATTTTATTCTGTTCCCCAATGTGTCTTGTAATCATAGGGGAGAACAATTATATTAAATAATGTAGTTGAAACACTGAATAACATATTTCTTTCCTTCTTTTTAAACGTTCGTTCAAGGCAATGACAGTTTCTCCTTCTTTTAACACCGATTATAATTTCTGAATAACACACTTCATTTATATTTCGTATGCAAGTTATTATTTCAGTTCAACAAGAAGATTGTGCTTGTTGCAATTGAATTTATCAAACCAAAGTAAGCTAGCAATAAGGTGAAAACTTAATAGCTGGTATTTCACTAATTTCTTTCACCATAAACTTGGACAAAATTATATAATTTCATAGTGAACACAAATTTCGCTTCACATAGTGGTGATAGTCTTTGTATACTCACTACATTACGTCACACTTTTTAACACTTTTGACTGGTCCAATCACCCACCTCTACTATTTACAATGTAATTTTATGTAAACATTATCTGCCTACTTATGCCTTAATAAATTAAAAACATATGTATGGTTTTTTATTTGTATGAATTCGCATTGAAACACACAGGCTTGCTGAAAATGACTATGTAATATTTGTAATAATGTAACGAAATAACAAAACATAGTATAATATTTCATTGCACTATTGAACTATGATTATCGAGCTGTGTGTATTTATTAGACTCTCCGATTATCGGTAATAAAAGCTTCAAAATCTGTATTACTGTATTATCCTCAATGTTAGACATGTTTCCTTGCTTACCAATACCAGACGACAATAGTTTAATTTAATGACCCATAAAACAATACTTTTGACCCTTTTCGTAAATAATAATTCAGGATATCATATCATGTCGTAGATTATGACAACAGACGATACATAACATACAAAATAATACACCACTACTTCTTGAAGATAATGGAGTATCTGTCGACAGCTTCTTCCTTATAATTCCTAATGGTCATACTTGATATTACACTAGGCCCACAATAAAGATAATGTATTCCGATATTGAAGATTTACTTCAAATGAAAAAAGAATACGTTGTAATGGAAAGAGAAAATAAACAAATTAGCATGAAATCAAGGGAATAACAATACTTTTATAAACCTTCACGTTTAACATTTATTAACTTAACGAAACGTAACTTTTTGACTCATCGGTTCCTTTCATACTAAATAATAAAGATTTGCAAATAATTGTTAAATTTAAGAAGTTGTAAACTCACCCATTCCAAATTTATTCACTGTTGATGATACGTTGTTGTTTAACATAGGACCTGAAAAGGTGAAATGTAATTTAACTTAAAATACACCATACTATTTACATATTATAAAAAATTATCTTCATTTTAATACAGTGTTAGTTTAATTCAAAAGTAGTAACACACGAAATTACTATTTTCTTAAAGTTTTATTTCTTAAAGATTCATCAAATGTTCGAGTATTTGTGTGGTTTTATGAGCTCTCCTGTCTTTTACTCCTTTCTTTTTCTTAAAAAATTATTATTTGACGTTATAAGTTCAGAATGGCTGACGAAGAAATTGTAAAGATCGTGGTTCAAAGAAAGGCTTAAAGTGGAACATACATCTGCAAGTACTTTTAAGTACTAAACACTTGGTGAAATTCAATATTTCTTTGTCAGCAATGAATAAATCTGTAACCTTAAACTTACAAATGCACAATATATGCCATTTCGACAATTATAATATACTATTTTCATATTTCGTTACCTTTAAGAGCAATTAGCAATTCAAAATAGCAGCTGCATTTTGTGCAATGAAATACCGTTTCCAAGATAATTTTCGCAAAATATCAGTATTTCTCAATGATTTTTTTCTACTTATTCCTGAATGTCATATGAACAATACAATCTAAAATCTTTGAAATATGTTAAATAGAAATATTTAATTTAAGTTAAATTTTTTAATTTTATTAGGTCAAAATACTTTTTAAAAATAAACTATAAGTGTTAAACTAATAGCTCTGGGTAGATTAATTCATAAGTATAAAATACAATTCCACGCAAATTTTCACTACAATATCTTAAAAACTATTTCAGTTACAAGGGAAACTGAATAAACAAGGATTACGGGCGCCATTTTGTATTTCTAATAACCCGTAACGGTAATTTACAATTATAAAAGTAGTGTAATTGAGCATATAAAATTTCAAGGCTACAGATTTATTCATTGCTGAGAAAAAAAGAAGTTTCACCAAATTTTAGTATGTAAAAAAGTGGGAAAGAGATACACTGTAGATTTCTTTAAAAGATATGAGGAATATTATATTCCTAGAAACATTCGTAGATACAGTTCACCTGTTGTAAAGATCGTGAAATAGCAGTTTCACAAACACACTGTAATCTGGAACTTTGATATTAGTATGTCATCTGGGAAATAGTTATAATAGTTTGTATGGCATGATATTTTTTGGGAACAACCCGTTTACACTATTGTAAGGGGAAAACATTGATTTCCCATTATTACAAGTTATACTTGAAATAGGAGATATTTGTATTTTATAGCATTTTAACAGGAAATATTAATCTTAAGAATTATAAAATGCAAATGAATAATAATTGAACCGAGAGACATATAAGTTCTAAAATAAATGAAATAAAATGACAAATTTCTACGATAACGCACAGCAACAATGTAATCTCTGATTTATTATAACCGGTTCAAGCCTTTCTCCACACTTAAGAACATCCAAATTTCGTACAGTAAATTGTGTTTAATTTTAATAATCTCTTTGCGGAAGCGAGAGGAGTGGAAGTAGATTAATAACACAAAGAAACAATTAATTATGGTTTCTCGTTAATTTGTAGGTCTATAATTCTGTAATTTAATGGAATTATATTCCTATTTGTGTGTATTTAAAAGCTCTCAGTCTGTTAACACTGTCAAAGAAAACACATCAATTCAATAAGAAAGATCGCATTGAGCAATACTGAAATGGAGTCTGACTCAACAAACCTCTTCCTGTCTGTTAGAACTATTATTATTTTGTAACAGAATGTTCTAGTCATCCGTTTCCATTTCACAATTTAGTTCATGTAGGCCTACCTGAAAGAAGTTGATACTAACATGACATAGAGACTAGAGTCCTGCAAAACCGGTTGAAAACCGAAGGAACTTACATAGCGCTACTGACCGCCTGGCTTTATAGGCAGTATGCGAAGTACATCTGCTTGCGTACTGCCTCAGTATTCGGTTTAACGAGTATTCGAGTTGATTCGATCTCTCTGTGGGTGGACGGCTCTGGCGTATAAAATGATGATCACAGTGAACCATCCAGATATTATAGCTGCGGATCATCAAGAGGACAAACAGCATGCAGCGTGAAACTACAGACGTTGTAAAGCGTAAATTGCAGAAAAAAATTTCGGTATCCACAAATTACCAAAGTTGTAATTTTTGCTTACACTAGAAAACTGAATTATAATATTACAATAATGACGCACTTAAAAACAGTAAACTCGATCAATAGTAAAACTAAAACAAAAATAACTTTATATCTTCTGAAACCTACTACAACCAATGCTTTTAGTATGCTTACTATGACTAGAGTCCTAAACGTAATATAGGTTTTCCATTCATTTAAGTGAACCTTATCGCCCCGTACAATCTGCAGGGTTATTTCACTTCTACCCTGTATATGAATAGCTACTGTTTTGGAGGAATGCATTTAGAGTTAATAATTATTTAATTTTATGTTTTGTGATTAATTGTAATTCTATTTTGGATTTATTTACTTATTATATCTCACATTATACATTATGCTCATTTCATTTTCTACATACTAAATTGATGGAAAGATCAGCAAACAACTGTAGCCTCTCTAGCAACACTTGTGAAACGAATATTCGCCATTCCATGAATAATTGTTTCCACCGAGCGTAACTTTAGACTAGTAAAACAGATTTATTAATACATAAACACAATATCTCAACTCTGATCATGTAGTCTATGATAATAGGCCCTAATAATAATTGTGAACATCAAATAGTTGATATTAGCACGTGTGTAATAAAATAGTTCTTTGAATGACACTTGTTTTCTCTGAAGTAGATATTTTCTATACAGAATGATTTGTTTCTAAACCTTGCTATTCTTTTGTTATTCGTAGTTTAGAAATGTGTAAATTATACTTATTTTGTACAGAACAACAACCATTGGGAGCCAAAGTAATCGTATTGTTGAAAACAACATTACTGTTTATCTTTTTAATTGATTTCTTAATAAATAATATTGCAACTGATTAGAATAATTAAAAAGCATGCAACTATTGTTTTAGAGGTAGGCCTATACATTTTTTTGGTTTAAAGTACAAACGTCATAATGGACTTAAGTACTTATTTCCTATTTTGTTTTATAATGAATTGTAATTATATTTTTGAATATGTTTACATTATGATATTTCACATTATACATTACGTCTATTTCCTTCGATGTCACTGTGTCCATTGTTCATTTATTTGTTACTAGTCAAATTACTGCAAGTTCGAAATACAAAAATAAATGTATTAAAGTGGCAAATTATTTGTATTCCTATTTGAAGCAAACATATTTTTGTAATTAAACAAAATAAATATCCTTCAATATTATTACTCTGTTTCTATAAACTACTAAGAGTTATTGTATGGTGAAATGTACCTGGGGTTATTTGGAGATCGTATTTTCTTCCTCCTTACCATTTCTTTCTGTGTGAGATTTGTGTTCTAAATAATTCGCGATCTTACATGAACTTATGTAATATCGATCATTGGGTTACACAAATCGAACAAGATTCAGTCAATATGTGACGAGAAAGAGTTACGACGTAATCAAATGATGAAGTTATGACGTATACTGTTTAACACTGGTATAGAAAAACGTCAGCTATATAGCGTTTATTGGTAAGAAAAATATACATGGCTTGTGGACGTCTTGTTCTGTAAAAAACTGTAACATTGTTTAACATATTTATAAGCAACTTTCATTAGTAAAACTCTAAAAGTTTAAAATATAAACGATACTTATAAAGTTACTGCAAGTTCAGAATAGTAAAGAAAATATATTTATGTGTTATAGTGTCGAATGAACTGTAAGAATAATTGCAAACACTTTTTTTTTTCAATAAGACAACGTAAATTTCCTTGTTACTCCGGTTGTGTACTCGAAAAACGTTATTTTCATGTAAATCCGCCTGATGTTCTGTCTACTCTGCAATACATCAGGCGTAACCGCTCCACAACCGAGTTATTCGGCCCGATGTTCATCGTAGCCGATTGAGCTCCGACCGGTCGAATCTAAACCGGTTGTGTGCGCGGTTTTGTAGGTCTCTAATAGAGACATCGATCGGGTAGCCATCTGCAAACTTTGTCAGAAAATCTACCATGAAAGGTCCCAGGAACCATCAACAACATTTATACTTTGAGAATCCACTACCTTTCGATAGTTTCGAAAGCTTCAGTTTATGAGTAACAAGCCTCGAAAATATCCAATATAATGGCGAATAAACAAGCGGAATAACAAATTCAGATTTGCCGTCAGATGCTCAAAAATATTTTTTTTTAAGTAGCGTGGTGTGATCGACATAGAAACTGGTAAGTGCTTTCTTACCATATCGAATGCCCAGAACCAGACTGTTCCAAGTCCATTTTACTATTTTTTTTTCAGGAGAGCTATTTTAAGCTCCTGACATTCAAAGCTTCATGAAACAAATGGATGATCTACACAAAGACAGTTAAGTGCTTTTTTTATCAGATATCCAGATGAAGGAACGCATTGGTTTCAGTTTATGAGTAATAAGCTCGAAATTACCCAAAGGGAATGGTAAATGAACAAGCAGAACGACAAATTCAGATTTGCCATCAGCTGCTCCGAGATTATACTTTCAGGTAGCGTGATGTAATCGACACAAAGATTGGTAAGTGCTTTTTTATCAGATATCCAGATGAAGGAACGCATTGGTTTCAGTTTATGAGTAATAAGCTCGAAATTACCCAAAGGAAATGGTAAATGAACAAGCAGAACGACAAATTCAGATTTGCCATCAGCTGCTCCGAGATTATACTTTCAGGTAGCGTGATGTGATCGACACAAAGATTGGTAAGTGCTTTCTTATCAGATATTCAGATGAAGGAAAGCTGCGGATACTTCGAAACCAGTAAACGCTGCCCGTTTTGACAAACTGCCTTGAGTATAAAACTATGTAATTCCAAGTCGTAGGGTGATGGATGTACTGCCAACAACTGTATTTTACACATGAAATTTTGCGAAATTACTACACATCTTCATTTCAAACGAAAACTAGTTGTTTTCCAGCATGCTACCATTTCAACCCATCTGACATTTTTATACAAATCAAAAAACACAAGAAAGTATTGAGAACCAACTTATAACCCACACGACTGTACTTCCGACCATGATTCAATTTAGCTAAAGACTTCATATGTATCTGCTGTACTTAAATTATTTTTAAGTGATCCATAAAGTATCACAAGAAGATTTGTTCCTACGTTCGAAGAGTAGTATCCTCGTCAAAATGAACTATTAGAAGATAACAGACTGTCATCGAGAACAATAAAATTCAATGGAAGATTGATGTGTATTGTTCTTCAACTCTTAAACAACCTACTGCAGCAATTAATTATATTGAAGGATACAAGAAAGGGTAACATAAAGTAAAAATAATAGCCATCACCGTAATCATCAAACATGGACTATGTTTAGAAGCTCAGTTTTACTTCGAGTAGTTGGAAGTGTTTCTTTTTCTGCACATCATATTTTTTTTGTGATATATTATTTTAGATATTTGATATTTATTAAATATTAAAACATATTGTATCCAACTCTTTGTTGTATTTCTCGATATAATTAAAATAATAGGTCCTACTTCTGTTAAATTCCCTCCTCCGTATTCTGCTTTTAACAAATTTCAGTCAGAACTTAACTGCTTTACAATATAATTAGAAAGGATAGCATACTGTGTATTACTGCTATTTTAGCATATTTTAAATTGAATTACCTTTTGAATTTCTAGTCACCATTCCTAAATTTTGTGTAAATTCTTGTCTGCCCTACCTGGCCGATAACACCCTGCACCTCCAAAACAGTGGCCTCGGGCTGCGTTTCATATGACGTAACCTACGTTGACATTTCGCCGACAATTGACTTAAATGAATATAATGGCCACTACAGAACTAATTATATATATATATATATATATATATATATATATATATATATATATAAATTATACTCATCCTATATAGATAACAGTACACTACTCCGCTTCGTATTCTTCCATGAGATAAAACAATATAATGCATATTAAATGATTATCGAAAAAGTAGCAATCCTAAGGAAAGAGATGACAATTGATTAACTGATATAATGATTCAAGAAAGAAGAGGAAGAATTAACTCACCTTCATCCTTCTCACCGTTACAAAATGTCGTTGGTTTTATGAAACTACGTATGTGACAGTACACAACATAATTTTTCTGCAGGAAGAAAAAATTAATTTAAAATCAATGAGAATTCACAAGAATATGAAGTAATTCGGTAGAGAACGATGGTGAATATGACGAACATAAAATGACATCATCCAGCATGAGCGTAGGCCTATTGATATTTAATTAATTTTTTCTTTCTGCTAAAAAATTATTTTCTGTACTGTCACATAGGAGATTTCATAAAATCAATAACGAAAAGCAACAGGAAATTATCTTAGTTTTTTAATTAAGTAAGGAAAGAAGGGAGATTAGGGCAGTTAGGAAGGAAAAAAATGGAAGATGGGACTGGAACAGAAAAAAAAGAAAGAAAAGAAAGATGAAATGATAAACAAGAAGAGGAAATAAAAGAGAAAAAGAAAGAGGAAAAAATATTACTAACTCGCATACGAATAAAAATGTATTTTTCTCATGTTAGAATTGATGGCCCATGCCTCAGAATACAGTCCCACATATACACAGTAGCCGTCTGTCGAATTCCTTGAGAAATATCATGAGACAGCATTAAATAATTTCCCTACAGACCTGCTTTTTGTTTTGGATTCACGGTTCACTTTCGTTTCTCTAACAAGCGCAGTAAAGATCAAACGTCTTCACTGGTCAGTGTGCATTTGTTTATTTTAATTACAGAACAAGACGAGAATGAATTGCGATATAGATTCATAATTTACCGCTACTAATCCCTAATTCATATAACATTTACAGTAAGTATTATTATATAACATCGAGGAAGTTCTTCTTTGTGTCAAGTAGCTACAATTTCACCGTATCCCAGTTCGAATCCCAACAGAAGTTAGGTCTAGAATACGATGTGAGAAGATTTCTCTGGATACTCATTTTCCCTGCTGTAATGTATTTTTCCTTTCACCATTACCCATAAAGTGAAACTCTTGAGATGGACGAGTGATCTAGACCTTCGGCCTGATACGCAAGAGACCCAGGTTCGAGTGCAAGATAGGTCAAGAAGACACTTGTGGCGAACAAGATCGCAGATGAGATTTATTTTGGGTCTCCCATTTCACCACGCTAAACATCAAGATCATTGCTCCGATCTCCTTTCCCTTATCATTCAATAGCATTCCCAATCGCCAGCTGGCAACGGTACGAGGGGTCTGGACTAGAGACTAGCGAGTTTATCTGCTCGAAACCTTTGTATAGTCAACTGATATGGATTGGGAATGCTAGACGCAGATCTTAGTGATCTTAATTTCTAATAGTAATCCAAAATGAACATAACTACAGTCCTAAACCAGCTTACTTAATACCCAAAGGGTGAAAACTAAACATTTCCCCCCCTAATACTACATATTACCATGTATTGTGGGTCCCTATCACCACGGCATGGCGCGTCCTCAGGTTGCGGATAGAGGAGACGGCCTCCAGATATGGAGGGTAGCTGCGAATATATTGAATAAGCAGTCGTGGACAGCCGATAAGGGGTGGTCCTCCAGCTTGGGGGTTGGGCGAAGGGCTAACAACCCATCACCGTAAAAAACAGCTTGTTACGAATCCCTACAATAAGCCTCGGAATAGGACTGAAGGCCCATTCACAATGTAAAATTAAACATAAACATAACATAAGCATAAAACCTTGTGTCCATGTTATTTAATGAAAGCATTCACAATGAATTACATAAGCATAAACTTAATCTTAATCATAAGACGTTAACATGAAAGTTTGCAAACTCCAAACTTTCATGCTTATGTTTATGCGATTTGGAAACAGTACACAAGCGGAAAGCGTGTTTTCACCTTTTGTTTAACATCTCATGGGCTTTGCCTACAGGCAATATTTTGATCTATTGGCCGTGATGATAGCTAGGCGCGTAACATGGAATCAGATGACGAAAAGTTGATTATTTTACATCTCCGTTTCTTTGATTTCAAGTATTGAAAGCCATATACTGATGCCATTGTAGTTATTAGAAACATAAATTGAATAGCTACATCGTCAGTCATTTTGCAATTCTCCATTTTTATGTAATAGATTCTGTAGTTTTGTTGATTCGGTATGTTTGTTTCCACACACGTGTTATGTTTACGTTATGATTAATTTTCATTGTGAATGGGCCTTGGCTACTTAAGTTTGTGGCATATGTTCATGTGCTTATGTTAATGTTTACGTTATGTTTAATTTTCATTGTGAATGAGCCTTGATTCTCTGGCACGACCACAGCAAATGAATAAGGTTTTGAGATTTGGCACTTGGAACGTAACTAGTCTTTATAGAACAGGAGGGGTAACATTAGTAGCAAAAGAACTAGCTAGATATAGAATAGACTTCGTGGGAGTACAAGAGGTTAGGTTAGATGGGAATGGCATATCGCAAATAGGAGATTACTTGTTGTATTATGGGGAAGGAAACAATAATCACCAATTAGGAACAGGATTCTTTGTTCATAAAAGAATAAAATCAGCAGTAAAAAAGTTCGAATTTATCAGTGACAGGTTATCATATTTAGTACTTTAGGGTATATGGTGCGACATCATAGTTATAAAAACTCACGCCCCTACAGAAGAGAAAGACGACCATATGAAGGATAGCTTCTATGATGAATTGGAACGTACTTTTGATCAGTTCCCTAGATATCACATGAACATTTTATTGGGGGATTTCAACGCTAAAGTAGGACGTGAGGATATTTTTAGACCAACTATTGGAAAAGAGAGCCTACACGCAATTAGTAGTGACAATGGAGTTAGATTAGTCAACTTTGCCACATCGGAAAATTTAATTGTCAAAAGTACAACATTCCCCCATAAGGATATACATAAATATACTTGGACTTCTCCAGATGGATTGACACATAACCAAATATCACATCTTGATAGATAAACGGAGACATACTAGTATATTAGATATTCGAACTTTCAGGGATGCAGACTGTAATTCTGACCATTATTTGGAGAATTAAGAGAAAGATTATCAGTAGCCAAGCGAGTAGAGCAACAAGTTAATATTACTAAATTCAATATTTTGAAATTAAAGGACGAGGAAGCTAAGCAAAATTAACAGGTCGAAATTTCGAATAGGTTCGCCACTTTAGAAAGTTCCGACGAAGTTGAGAAAGAATTAGATGTTAACAGCGTGTGGGAAAATATCAGAGATAGTATGAAAATTGCAGCTGAGCAGAGCATAGCTTCTTATGAAACTAAGAAAAAGAAACCATGGTTTGATGAAGATTGTTGCATGGTAGTAGAAAGAAGGAAACAGGCAAAATTGAAATTCTTACAGGATCCAGTTGAGGAGAAGAGAAATAATTATTTCAATGAAAGACGGGAAGCAAGTCGTACACTTAGGAATAAAAAGAGAGGTTACGTGAAGGAAAAGCTGAATGAGGTAGAAACAAATAGTAAGAATAAAAACATTCGAGATTTATATAAGGGTATAAAGGAATTTAAGAACGGATATCAGCCAAGGGTAAACGTGATCAAGGATGAGAATGGTGACTTGCTTGCAGACTCTCCATCAATCCTAAACAGATGGAAAAACTATTTTGCGCAACTACTAAATGTACATAGGAAAAATAGAAATGATCGGGACGAAATTGAAATACAAACTGCTGAGCCATTTATACCCGAACCCACGCTTTCTGAAGTCGAAATTGCGATAGAAAATCTGAAAAAGTACAAGTCTCCAGGTATCGATAAAATTCCAGCAGAATTAATACAAGAAGGTGGAAGTGCATTATATAGAGAAATTTATAAACTTGTACTTGCTATTTGGGAAAAGGAAATTGTACCAGAACAATGGAAGGAGTCCATAATTGTACCTATTTTTAAAAAGGGGGACAAAACCAACTGTGGTAACTTTCGAGGAATATCACTTCTGTTGACGTCGTACAAAATTTTGTCCAATATTCTTTTGAGAAGATTAACTCCGTACGTAGATGAAATTATTGGGGATCATCAGTGCGGTTTTCGGCGTAATAGATCGACTATTGATCAGATTTTTTGTATTCGACAGATAATGGAGAAAAAATGGGAGTATAAGGGTACAGTACGTCAGTTATTCATAGATTTCAAAAAGGCATATGACTTGGTTAAGAGGGAAGTATTATATGATATTCTTATTGAATTTGGTATTCCCAAGAAACTAGTTCGATTAATTAAAATGTGTCTCAGTGAAACATACAGCAGAGTCCGTATAGGTCAGTTTCTATCTGATGCTTTTCCAATTCACTGCGGGCTAAACAGGGAGATGCACTATCACCTTTACTTTTTAACTTCGCTCTAGAATATGCCATTAGGAAAGTTCAGGATAACACAGAGGGTTTGGAATTGAACGGGTTACATCAGCTTCTTGTCTATGCGGATGACGTATATATGTTAGGAGAAAATACACAAACGATTAGGGAAAACACGGAAATTTTACTTGAAGCAAGTAAAGCGATCGGTTTGGAAGTAAATCCCGAAAAGACAAAGTATATGATTATGTCTCGTGACCAGAATATTGTACGAAATGGAAATATAAAAATTGGAGATTTATCCTTCGAAGAGGTGGAAAAATTCAAATATCTTGGAGCAATAGTAACAAATATAAATGACACTCGGGAGGAAATTAAACGCAGAATAAATATGGGAAATGCCTGTTATTATTCGGTTGAGAAGCTCTTGTCATCCAGTCTGCTGTGCAAAAACCTGAAAATTAGAATTTATAAAACAGTTATATTACAGGTTCTTCTGTATGGTTGTGAAACTTGGACTCTCACTCTGAGAGAGGAACATAGGTTAAGGGTGTTTGAGAATAAGGTGCTTAGGAAAATATTTGGGGCTAAGCGGGATGAAGTTACAGGAGAATGGAGAAAGTTACACAACACAGAACTGCACGCATTGTATTGTTCACCTGACATAATTAGGAACTTAAAATCCAGACGTTTGAGATGGGCAGGGCATGTAGCACGTATGGGCGAATCCAGAAGTGTATATAGTGTGTTAGTTGGGAGACCGGAGGGAAAAAGACCTTTAGGGAGGCCGAGACGTAGATGGGAGGATAATATTAAAATGGATTTGAGGGAGGTGGGATATGATGATAGAGACTGGATTAATCTTGCACAGGATAGGGACCGATGGCGGGCTTATGTGAGGGCGGCAATGAACCTTCGGGTTCCTTAAAAGCCATTTGTAAGTAAGTAAGTAAGTAATACTACATATTATGCTAGTGGATTATAATGATTTTCTAGATATCAGGTTGAATTTTCTTTTACTAATTCTGTTTCGAATTTTGAATACTAACAAATACGACAACTGGTAGTTATTTTCTATCTGTTATGTTGGCAGCAATAATTATGGTTTGCAGTAAAGGAAACTGATGAAATGAAAGTATAATAATCCTGTGGAATTTGAACGCCATTATTAAAGAGTAATACCGGTACTAATATTAATTTCAATACATAATTCAGTTGTGTTGCGTTATGATTTCAATTCAACATTATATTCAGATAAGTATAATTACATATGATATAACTTATATACCTACATGGTATGAAACATGTACGTGGCTAATGGACAGATTTTTATTAAAATATCAAAGAGAGGAAATAGCATGGTAGCGACTTAGGAGTATGTAAGAGTATTTTAACTTAAAATACATAATTAAAAATTTTAAGTAGGCTGTACATTAAATTTCAATTTGATAGGAGTATGTAAGAGTATTTTAACTTAAAATACATAATTAAAACTTTTAAGTAGGCTGTACATTAAATTTCATAGTGATAGGAGTGTGTAAGAGTATTTTAACTTAAAATACATAATTAAAAATTTTAAGTAGGCTTTACATTAAATTTTCGAAGTGATAAGAGTATGTAAGAGTATTTTAACTTGAAATACATAATTTAAAATTTTAAATAGGCTGTACATTAATTTTCAAAGTGATAGGAGTATGTAAGAGTATTTTAACTTAAAATACATAATCAAAATTTTTAAGTAGGCTGTACATTAAATTTAAAAGTGGTATTCTGTTTTCTGAATTCGTACTCATCTTTTCACGTGATAAGACAGAATATAGTTTTAGGTTAGGTCTAGCGAATCGTGAACTATTTCATCAAAACAATGAATTTCATGTTGTCAAACAAAATACATTTTAATAATAGATCATACTAATTTATTAATTAACAACATAGGATAAGTGCGAAAGATTTAGTAGAAAAATATACTCTTTCACAAATTCTTGAACCAATTAGAAAATACCTCCCAACATAGAGATGAGATATGATAAAAATAAGTAAATAAGGAAGACATTGTTACTGTTAATACTACAGTATAATAATTACAATATTATTATTATTATTATTATTATTATTATTATTATTATTACTATTATTATTATTATTTCAGTATATGGCATTGTGACTTTACCCTCTTCGGTGATATCTGATATTTGTTGGCAACACTGAAGAGACGTCCAATTAGTCTTTCAGGAACTACTCTTACGTGATCCTCATTATAACCTGTATTGGTGTTATCATCTAAGCCTGGAAATGTATTTCTTTTACTGTTTTAATAGGTTTCATTGAGAACGAACGAAACAGTTTCTTCGGCAGGAATATGAATTGACAGGAGCTCTAAAAATTTGAGAACTTGAGAAGGAAACGAAGAAAGGATTCTTGTTGTCTGTTGTAGTAATCTCGTTCACTTCGGAGCAGTCACTCTCACAAAATTTCTCCTCTCACGTACGTCACGTCGGTTGGTTCATTCTAAATAAAGACATCTCTTATCTTGAACTCTTATCTCCTGTCCTAATTAGCATATATTATATTTTAAATTGCGTTCCATTGTGTTTATCTAATTAAAATTACATTAAATGAATTTGAGCAGACTTAATAGCTCAGTTGGCTGAGCGCCGATTTGCGACGAACACGGACCCAAGTTCGAATTTCGGCGATAGTAAAGTTGTATTTGTGGTGGACGAAGCCATCTTGTGAGGGTTTCTCTGAGGGTTGTGCCACTTTTCCTTCTTCATTTCATCAATACTCTTCACAATTATCCTTCTACATCACTCATTACAAAAATAGGGCACCACTTGTGTTTTACATCGGACCTGCCGTCCGCCGTGGTGAGTGTCTTTCGTGGTTTTCCCTACTGAACCCTTAATTTGTGAAGCCAGCTTAAGGAGAGATTATCTTAAATGTGAGAGTGGGGTGAGAAACCCATGTTTTGTTTACGTGTAACCAATGCTTCCCAAAGTAGCGTGTGGTAAATAGAAGTAAAATCTCACCCATACTACCTTCAAAGAGTTTATGAACTGGGGCCAAATAACTCTGCACTACGAGTACATTTATGCCAGTGGTTTCTCGCACAGTGTATTGTCAACCAGGTGCTTTATAGGACTTATGTTTATTTTAATTTCTGTGGAAATATGTAGCATCATACTTTCTAAACTAGTATGATTTCCGAGCGCTAGTAGCAGGTTGGCAACATCACAAAGAGGGATGCTTCAACTGTTCACCAAGCCATGTTAATTTTCTAGATTTATGTTACCCTATAGACCAGGTATTTCAAGCGCGGACATTTCTAGTCTTTGAAGTTTAAACGATGTGTAACAGTGACGTAGAATCTCTTTTGAGTGTATGCCTGCATGCGATTCTGCAAGCTGAAGGTCTCTAGACTCTTCATCAGAGGGTACAATATGCACGCGCACTTTACATCACTAATATACGAGTGATTCACGACTAATGACCCTGCTTTAGGAATCCGCTCTATAGTCCATTTTTGAGGATAAAATGTCACATGAATATGGGTCCGATTACCATTAGTTTGAAAGTTATTCGTAAAAATCTAAATGTCATACTGTGACTCAGGTTTTGGGGTCGCTTTCAACGTAATACAAACATTGGAGCGTAAACTAAACAGAGAGTTGAGCTGTGACGTGAGGTACGGGGGGGAGAATGAGAAGATAGGTCTGGTGATAATCAACTGCGCTTATCAGGGACAGCAGTGCCGAAGTACGGAATGCTTCGCGCGCCATTCACATCCGTGCGCCCAAGTGCATTGGAGTGATAGGAGGGATATTTAAAAACCTGCTTCCAAACTGAGTATGTTTATTTTATTATTAATAGAGTACTTTAAATTAATATTTCTGTGTATTTCAAGTGAATAATTCTTAGTTCTGCTCAAAATTACTGCCACTTGCATAGGATTCAACCAGCTGTCACTCCTTAATGGTCGATAATCGGACCTATGTCTATATGACATTTTATGTTCAAAATGGCTTATAGAACTGATTACTAAAGCGTGGGTTATTAGTCGTGAATCATCCTGTAGACTGTCAGAATCTTCACCATGCATTCCTGTGCAGGGGTCTTGTTGTACTCCGAGATGCTGAGTCCAGACAAAACTTTGCACCAATGCTGGTACCCACCACCCTCATGAATTGGACGAACCTGATTGGAACAAAACTGTCAACGTTGTAGCAAATATGCCTACCATATTTACCATGAACTGGATAAATTCATTAATTTAGCTCATAAATAGGAATTCATAGCTAAATATAATTTTATACTGTGTTATTAATATTTCACATAACAAATTTAGATACATTTACTGAACAACTCTGCATAATCACATAATCCACTATGAAGAATTGAAGACATTTGCGTAAAAACCGTCTATCACTCAAAATGGAGTATTTCCAGATTGGTATTAATATCTCTTGGCTGCAAGGGATAGGCCTACTAACAACTTACAAGTAATTTAAAAATCAGGTAGCATCGTGGAGGTTAAATATAGCCCATCATAGTTCTTGTATTGATTGTCCTTATCTTATAATATTTTTAAAACTCAGTTTTTTTTCCTCTTTTAAAAAATGAGGGTTACACTGTTTTTACACACGTCTTGAACTGTGGTTGAAATTGTAGTGTTACTCATTAATTTAGAGCATCCGTTGGAATTAAAAAAGACTATGCAAATACGACTATAAGACTGTACTGTCACACGGCTGCAATGAGGAATTAATGGAATTATACAGGTGAAATCGAAGTGTGTAAGTATATAGTATTCGACTCTAAAAGGCTGACCGCCATCTGAACTCTCCCTAACTTCTTAATCTGCTATCTTATATTAATTAGGGACAAAGTTATCATTTATCGATTGTTTAATACACATTCAGAGAAATAATTTTTGATATCTAGGTGAGTCCAAGGATTAGCAATGGCATTACCTGTCCTGCTCCTCAAACCTGGATAAAATCTCGGAAAAACACTCAGATAACACTGAACAACAAATTTTTACTTTACGTCTTGCTCCGAAATAAAAATACTACTAATATATGTGCCCTAACTATGAATTTAAAATCCAAATTGTCCCATCACGTATCATTTTCGGGGGAAAATGAATTGATTTTGTCTGAAAAAAAACTTTGTTTTATTTTCCACTGCTATTGGTAAAATTAAAACAGACTTGATATTCAAA
Organism: Periplaneta americana; assembly: GCF_040183065.1. Lineage (NCBI taxonomy): Eukaryota > Metazoa > Arthropoda > Insecta > Blattodea > Blattidae > Periplaneta > Periplaneta americana. The sequence continues at coordinate 91,951,842 of NC_091118.1, read as the reverse complement.
ATGCCTTATAATACTTTAAAAATGTGTACTGGATACAAAAATAATATTACATAGGTTAAAACACAACAAAAATTAAAATATTTCATGCGTATAATGACAGAAATCTCGGAATTTAAACTTACATTTAAAAGACTTTTCTGGATAACTTCTCTTTATAACTAGATCCGGAGCTGTTTTTCACAAGGATCCAACAATAGCCTGCAAGGATGCTGGATGGTGATTTTCCTTTATATCGCCTTTTCATTTCAGATATTTCTTGATGATATCTTCCCCATGCTCGTCGCTTATCGCTCCGAAGTTAGAAGGAAATAAATCCAAATCAGAATGTAAAAAGTGTATTTTGAGAGATATATTACACCTCATTTTATCATATGCACTTGACATGTTTTCCACCATAAGTTCTATGTAGTTGTCTGCCTAGAATTTCCAAGGAAATTTGAGAAAACATCTTTGAAAGCGAGCCATACTATTTTTTCTGTAACGGAAAGTTTTTCCTCAAACATTTAGTCAGCCATAACTTTGTGAATTTGTGGAGCGATGAAAATGCTATCTTTTAATTTGCCTTCACTCAAAGTGGTATACGTTTCTTTTAAATACTGAAAGCCACACCCTTCTTTGTTCATTGAATAGACTTCACTTTGAACTGTTATGAAATTTACTGAATAGAAGGGACCAATATATTTATTGGAAGTACAAAAGAACAGGCAAACAACCATAAGAAACCGGAAATAAGTCATAATCTCATAGAATGCAGTAGCTTTTGTTTTTGTTTACAACCCCCAACCCGCGCCAGATGTTTCCTGGGGGAGCGTTTATAGAAAAGTGAAATCATAGTATATCTTAAAAACTTTACGTGAAACGAAGAAGAGAGATGCATTTTTGGATTCAGCGGACACCGAACCATAAGAGAAACATTATTTTAAGTCGGAGCAAAATTCTTGTTCTTCATTGTAATCGGTCCAAGAGGGATTCGAACGCAGCTCTGTAGCCCTTGAGCTACGCCGGTTAAAGATGTTTCGCAGTTATGAATTCTCCCATGTCATCGTTCCTCTTCTTTCTTTCTATAATCCCTTACGCCTTCTTAGTAGAACACAAATGTAATTTAGCTTCGCCCACCTTAAATATTCCATTCTTACAACACGTTCAAACCAGATCAAGTCCTTTTTCTCGGCTCATTTAATCACAATCTCCTCCGTGTTCATTCATCTCGTAGCATACTCATTTCGCATTTACTTCATTTTGTATACTCTGTGGAGCACGTCGCACTTCTTAAATAATAAATTTCCACTTAGTGTCCAAATCTAGTGCTCTTAACTCACTAATAATTCTGCCATGAGGTATCTTGGTAGGCTAGATGGTGATTGGTGCTTATTATTTGTTAATTTCGTTTTCATTTATCCGTGTCATACGAATCTAATGACCCATTTCACTCAATTACATATTACTTCACCTTATTCACTGCCTGCAAATAGACAATCTTTCTCAAATGTGACATGCAACCCCCAAGTTTGTATATGCTGCTTGTACATTTTGAAGCATGAATTGTACGTTGTATGTATTTTGTGTTACGAAACCTGATTTTTTGCTAAGCTTAGATTAAACAGGTGTGCGTAATTTATAGGCACATCCGTTCCACTATAAATCCTCTTTCATTTCTCCTGTATATACTCCAGATATAATTATCTTGATCGTGCACAATGACCCTTTTACATTTTATTTTACATTGAACAAAAAATTATAAAAATGAAAATAAAATAAGTAGGCCTATCACTGTAATCTGGGAAAGGAAAAGTAACACGACATTACATAAGAAAAAATGTTATGAAGTTCCTGAAATATAACAATACAGAGTGGAAGTACTGTGAATGAATGAAGTGCATTTTCTGATACACAATAAATTATACAAACCCATGTACACAAGATCCTTCGCACGAGCTCGTACGGCCATTCGTGCTATAACTATGCACAGTTTGAAACTTCAAAGAAAACAAAAACAATACTACTAATAATAAAATAATAAAACAATACTTATTATTATTATTATTACCGTTATCATTAATTATCACAATTTCAACTAATCTAACTTCATACCAAATTTCACAAAAATAATAAAAATAAAATAAATGTGAGATATGAAAGAAAAAAACACACACAGTGAATTATATATATATATATATACTGTATATATAACTGCAACAAATAATCCAAATAATAAATATAAAGGTAATACATAAATAACATACACACGCAATAAAAAACAAACAGAAAAAAGATACAATAAATACAAAAAGAACAGTATCCCCTAATTACCTCATTCGCTCAGTGTTAATGCTACTCATTACAACAATAATAAAAAAATGTTTACCTCATTTCCTCGGCTCCCTCCCCCTCGGCCAGTTCCACCCTCAACTGTCGAACTTTTGCCATAAATTTTCCTACACTCTCACAGAATTTAGTGTTATTTAATACATCGTATGTTGCCAAGTGCCCCCTGCTAGATGTAATGAAGGACTCTGGCAGGAATCGTTTCCTCAGAGCTTCTGTGGCTTTACACTCCGATAAAATATGGTGTGATGTCTCGCCTCTACCACAAAGAGGACATATTTTCGCCCCATCTTCGTTGACGATTTTAAGTGACCTCCAAGCTCCTAGATGAAACCAGGTTAAGCCCAGTCTGCCTTCTCTGCTTCCTCCATAGATATGTTGTTTTGATCATCGATTGGATCTCCAGAGCAAACTTATCCCTACATTCCCCTTTTGTTATTTGCCTATCTATATCCTTCAGACATTACGCTTGTTCCTGCAATTTTCCCCGATTATATATCCCATGCCTATTTCCTCCAACCCTCTGCGTAATCGACCTGCCCAGGTTACTCTCTCGAGTTGCTCCCTATAACAGACCGCTCTAATAAGAGATTCATCTGCATGCACAATCCTCAGGCAGTGCTTTAAATCTTTTACCTTGCATACTATTTAGTCTCTATGGCGCCCGAATTCTCTTAGGATTCCGCTGTTAGTCGTTCCCCTCCCCACCCCTTCTATCCGTTTAAAAAGTCGCCTGGTATACTCTATTTTTTTTCATGGAGTGCAGTCTCATAGAAAGGACTTTGTCGACAGACCTTCTACTGTCCCCTACTAATTGGTTGTCATAAATAAATGTCTTCCTTACTATGATGGAAATCTTGTCTTCCTTTGTTAGTAACCAATCACAACCCTCGTTCAGAAGAATTGACAGGTGCCCGTCAAATCCACGTGGAGGCAGAGTTACCGCATCTTTTCCGAATTCCAAGAATCCCGTCAGTTTCACTGCATAATTTCGAAGGTAATCAGGATTGTGACAACTGTGCAATGTTGGGACTAGGGGACAGGATGGAATATTGTACTTGTAGTGTTCACATGTCCAGCAGCGTCTACAATATTCATTCTACGGTTCGCCACCTTAGTTTAGATTTACCAGCATACTATCTGATGCTTCGTAACTCATGAAGTATTAGGGTAAAATGGGCATTACCTTAAAAGTGCCGATTATCCGAGTGCCCATATTTGCCTCATTTATCCTATCTGTCGTCCACTTATCTCCAATCCCATACATGATTTATCAGGAGAAATGACGTATGAGATGAAAAATGGGTATATTACCGCAACCCTGACACTTCAAAACAGTGGCTTGATCCCCGTCAGCCTGACAAAGTAGTCGTTGAACAAAATCGGTTCGATCCCAAGGTAATGTGTGTCTGGTGGAATTTTGGTGTGATTCACTGGAAGTTTGTTCCAAGCAGAAGTGCAGTTGATGCGGATCTTTATTCTCAAAATCCAGAGAACAAGTTCATGAAGTTTTGAAAAGAAAGTGTCCGGCAGTAGCTGCCACCTGCTGTGGCTCAGGGGTCAGACTTTGATCTGTCACGCAGGCGGCCCGGATTAGAGACCCGGTCAGGCCTGGGATTTTTCATAGTGACACTTTTGGCGGACAAGGTCGCAGTTGGGGTTTTTCTAAGAGTTCTCTCGTTTCCCCATATAAGACCTCTACATTATTCTGTCAACATTTCTTTATTTCATAATCATTTTATAACATTTCCCCAAAACCGGTTGGCGATGCACAGAGGGGGCTGAATAAGATTTCCTGCTCTGAAAGTGGATACAGACCGATTATTTAGTCCTGACAGCTCAGCGACGCGAAAGACGGGAAATAATAGGTGTAGTGACGAGAGTTCCGGAGTAGAGATGGGAGCGAGCCGTCAGTAAAGAAATGCAGTACAACTTAACTGTGCTGGAAACACAACGCTTTATCACTGCGTGACATCCGATCGCTCTTAATGTAAGCGACTAACTAACCTGAACACTCCTTGCCGTAACTTAATGGACTCGCCTGACCCAGGCGCAGATTGCCGGCGACTGTCAGGACTAAATAATCGTACTGTACGCAGCGCACCTTGTGTAGTCAGCCGATGTGGGTTTGTGAATGTTCCTAGCTTGAGAATTATCGCAATAGATAGTAAGAGGTTGCAGTGCTGAGTCATAGTGCCCCCCCTTCAGAAAATTCGAATTTCAATTACGCTCGGCATTAGTTAATCGAAATACAATTCTGTTGCAACAGGACACTGCAAGAGCCCATAACGCTCGAACATCCATGGAAAAATTCAGGAATTGGGAGGAATCAAACTGTTACCACACCCGGCATATAGCCCTGATCTTGCGCCTTCAGATTGTCTTTTTTCGATCCATGGCCCATATACTGCGTAGAAGAAATTCCCTAAGCTTGGGGAAGCAGTTGAAATGGATATCACCGAACTCTTCGCACCAAAAGCAGGAACTGGTACCGTCGCGGGATAATAAATCTCGCTGAAAGGTGGCTCAAGATCTGAGAATCTAATGATTTTAATTTGAAGATTAGATTAATTTCTTGTCGCTACATACTACAACTAAAATTTTTCTCCGAACTAGCATTACTTATAAGAGAGTATTTGTAACTTCAAAATTATTTTTGTTTCACATTTTAACGTACAGTATATTGTGTAGTAATATTATTTATACCTAATTCTTTCGTATTCCATGTAGTATTTCCTGATGACGTATGTTTTCTAAAGGCTAGGCATTCCATTCCTTTAGAGGAGTATAGTCTTTTTATACATGATAGAAGTGATGTAGCTATACAGTTTGAAGGGGGCATTATATAACATTAAAATATATAAAAAAAAATCGTATTATGGATTTGCAATTAAGTGCATGGTTAATTATAACATTTGGCTGAATGTGTAAGCAGTATGGCAAAGCCGCATCGCCGGCTCACCTACGAATACATACGAACTGAGGTTCAGTCATTCATTAGTGTTGGTAGATTGATGTTAAGAAATAACGATGTGTTAATCTTTTTTACTCTGTTCAGTTTGCACGAAAACTGTCAATTTTATTGAAAAACTGCAAAGGGATAAATCATACCTTATAAATTTCTCTAATAAGTGTAAAAATCATAATTGTATGGATAGTAGTTATCACATTGAACAGTAATACCATTATACCATTCAGGGGAAAATTATTCTTTTCTAAGAAATGTATTTATTTGGGACTAATATGCAATTATAATTTTTTTTGGTATTCTATTCAAGTAATAACCTGTTAAACTCCGCAGTTATATTACTTCCACCACTGAGTTACACCCCCAACTAAGTAGTGGAAGTAATGTACTGGGGCAGAAATTTGGGGTTGGGGACGAACGGAAAAACTTAAACAGGTATACCATATTTTATATCAAGGAGTGCAGTTCGGTGGCTCCTTTCAACACCCATTTACAGATTTATGACTTCCTACACAAACACCTCTGACAAATTATGAATGTGAGTACACCTTGGAGCACAGCAAAAATAGTGCTGTTGTTGATTTTTACGTGATTTACTTAAGGCATGACTCCCAAAAATTAGTACCAAAAAACTTTATATGCGGGAATGGTAGATAGAAACAGAACATAACCCATATGGTGGGGGTTCTGAAGCATGTACTCACTAGATACACTGGCCTTCTGTTGAAGTAATAATACACTAAAGCAAATATGAGCACTGTCATTCAGGGCATAATGGACACAATCTTTGATTCCTATTTTTAAATCGTTAATTAATATTTTTCTATAGAATGGAATTTTAAGAGGTGAATGTGATTTATTTAATTGAAATTTACACATGTACTCTTAGTTATCTAACTTATTGTCAAATACTAAGTCCTACTTTAACTTTTCATTGCAATTATTGTGATGTACCGAAGTACATATGATATTTCCGTGCAAGAATTCTGCATTATCATATGATGAAGGATGGGTGGAGTGGAGAAAAATTCTCTCCGTCACCGGGACTCTAACCCGGTTTTCAACTCTATGTGCTGACGCTTTATCCACTAAGCCACACCGGATTCCAATTCCGATGCCGGATTAAATCTCTCAGTTTAAGTTCCACCTCTTAGTTTCCTTAGTGGCCAACCTTCATGCACTGTGTCACAGATGAATGACAGTGGCACAATGTCCAACACACTATGTGCAGAGGTGCACTCATTACGAGTGACTATGTGGCCGGGATCCGACGGAATGAGCGCCGATATAGTTCTTCGGGAAAAGTTGTGGGAAATTCTAATGAAGGAATGCATGAACTGGTTATGAAAAAGAGAATCACTACTGATCAAACTTAAGATCTTTGGTTAAATACATATTACTGGGCAAAATAAAAATTAAAAAAAAAATGTAGATTGCTCAAATCTATGACATAAAAACAATGATGCAATGAAATATATTATCTTGACAGGAGAAAATGCAGAGAACGTTTGACTTGACTGTAGAAAAGCAGGCCTCCAAGAACGATCAAATCCCATTATAATAACTTCAGGATAAATATTTTTCTACAGAAATTAGAAAGCATGAAAAGCAATAAAATTAAGTTATTATGGGCTCAAATAGGTCTATACTGAAAAGTGACAAAAGTAACAGGTTTCCAAAGTACGAGTAAATACTGAGTTATTTTCATTTGTTTAGTTATTAATTAGCTAGTATTTCATAATCTGAGTTGAGTTATTAATAGGATGTTATATTATAACAATTTTAAAAAGGTTTCATTAAAATTTTACTGGTATTTTATTAATAAATTCACTTACATTTTATCTGGAAACAGGGTTACAAGAATTGTGTTCATAAAGTGAAATCATATTTTTTACGAGAAATAACTGTCTTTTGTAGCATCATGCCTTAATTTGAGAATAATGAATTATTACGGGTAGTGTAAATTAAAAATAGAATTAAAGGAAGCCATAAAGCAAAGAGAATTCCACCGGGATCGATAATTCATACCTTTGGACTGACCTACGATCGGATTGTACTTAAAGCTGCATATGTCTTCCATGCGGTTCATCTGGCAGTCCGCCATTTTTTTCCGCCAGTCTTTACATATTGTTTCTGTAAGTTGAAGCGGCCTCACAGTTCTATTTGTAATGGAGATATATCACCACCTTTGCATCATTAATCGTAAGCCTTAAAGGAAAAGAGCCGTGCAATGACCTGTTTACGAGCCAGCAATCAAAAGCAACAGCAATTTGTCATTTTGGCTGTGTTACTGTGGCCACACCGCCAGAGGGCAGGTCGCTCGCCGAGGAGGGATCTCGATTCAGTCTCAGGGCCAACTGTCCTTCCTTATTCGTTTTTCGCAACAAACAGGTAATCTATCATCGTCTGCATACGACGATCCAAGTATGGATCAAGGTGAATAATAGCATTGTGTTTTTCTTATGCACTAATCATTCACTCCTCCTAGCAAGATCCTGTTTTCTTGTTCACTCGGTTCGAGTTGCAAGAGAAGATTTTGCGTACTACTACTACTGTTACTACTACTACTACTACCACCACCACCACCACCACCACCACCACCACCACCACCACCACCACCACCACCAATCTTCTAATCTTATAATAAACAAAATGGATCAACTACTTATAAATACATGTATAAACATAAAAAGAGTTAATTAATTCTTCCCATCACCCCCACTATCACCACCACTGTCACTACTACAACTCTTACCACCACCACCACCACCACCACCACCACCACTATTATTATCATGATCATCAACATTGCCTCCATTATTATTATCTCTTCTATTATTATTATTATTATTATTATTATTATTATTATTATTATTATTATTAAATCTTATTATTGTCTTTATATTTTATAATGTTCAATCTGGTGCAGGGCATTAATGTTCATTTACGAAGTAATATACTCTGTAATAGAAAACTGGTGTCGTGATAGGAGGCCCACATCACGTGTAAGAAATGGATCATGAGTAGAACTCTTAACATATTTAGTTATACTTTCAAGACATCTTTCTAGGCCCTGTATCTTTAACTGGAACTCCATACAGGTCTTAAACCATTATTTTCCACTTTCAGTAAGACAACCATGATAAACTTCTGTGTCGTGGAATGTACAAGATTCTAATCAGGCAGGATAAAGCAGGACATCGCAATGGCAGCTGCAATATATGCTTTTTCTATAGCCTATGAAATTCACAAACACAATATTAACTTTACCAAACTTTAAAGCTGCACCTTAACTTTTTCGCACCAAGTTCATTCATTCATAGTCTTCTGCCCAAGGGCAGGTCTTTTATCGCAAACCCAGCTTTCTCCAGTCTTTCCTATTTTCTACCTTCTTCTTTGTCTCCGCTTATGAACTATATAGCTTAATGTCGTCTATCATCTGATATCTTCTTCTGCACTAACTTCTCTCACGTTTACCAGTCCTTCCAGTGCACCCATCAGTAGGTAGTGTCTTCTTAGTCAGCGACCCTGCCAACTTTTTTTTTCTTCCTAGTGAGTTTCAGCAAACACGATATTAATAGAGAAATATATAATTGTGACAGAAATCAGTTCAGATTCCGTCCAGAGACTTCAGACCAGGAGTTCTTATTCGTGATTTTCTGTCTTCACTGAAATGTGCAAACACACTCCTGAAATTGGGTCATTGTGTCTTGTCCTCCAAATCGCACAATCACCATCCATCAACGCCGACGTTGAGAGCGTCAATAAATAAAATAAACAAATAATTCCGAACAAACAACCTTTGTGCATAGTGCATCACTTTCAGAAATGATTTTCTTTTACATCATAAATTTCTCTCTCATTCATTTACTGTTACAAATGAAAGATAAACTTAAAGGAATATGTGGTTAACTTACTTTATCGTATTCCTCTAATAGAGAATTATAATGTAAGATATTGTGAGAAAATTAGTGTGTTCAACACGGAGAATGTGTATGGGAATAACAGTCCTTTGTTATTTCCGACTACAGACTGATGTACAAATTTTCCACCCCACGAATTCTTGATATTATAAAAAGATATTAATAGTTTACATGTACCGCAATTGTTTCTCACGTTTGTCGCTTGTTTGAAAACAAGATGTACGAAAAGATATGCTGCAGTTTTGCTTACTTAATTAACAACAAGCTTCAGGGCACAGCACCTTTAGAAACACAATATCATTAGAAAAGATACATTCTCGTCTCATTTTAAGCTAGAGGCGGGCACAATTCGGCTCAATGAGCAGCGTCCCCGCTCAGTCAGGAGAAGGAGCAGAGTATGCGCTCGGACTGAAGGCACTGCAGGTAGCTGCTAGCACGTCTGTAGTTACACAGTTTTATTGTACCTAATATCTAGTTCTATTTAGTTCATCAGCATTTTGCTAAGTAAATATGTCTAGACCTTAATTATATTCATTTCTTTAGGTTATGATTACGAAAGAAAATAGATTATTTCCAGATGTGATAACTAAATATTCGTTTGACTAATTAATACTTGTAGTCATGGAAATACAGTACATATAAGTACACAAAAACCTGGTTATGAATACAGCATAAATAATGAATAACAAACAAACTGTAGGTTAAATACAGAAATAAATTAATAAATATCAATACTCATAAACAGAACATTTGTTCTTGTATATCTTGAATTTCATTCAGCAGATTATGAAGAGGGCGTCTCTTTTCGCTGAATAAGATGAGTTATGATTGGTGCGATAGATCTTGCACTTGCAATTCGAAAAACTGAAGTGAGATGTTTATCAGTTAGACTAGCTCTTCTTGGAGATTTATTTATATTCATTAGAGAGAACACTTTCTCACACATATATGTTGGGTCAAACATTGATAACAGTTTTGCAGTTCGTATGTAGAAAACTGTTTGCGAAAAATGTTCATAAAATTGTGATACGCTTATTCGTGATTCATATTTAGCCTTAAAACCATTATCACATCGAATTCTATCACAATAAAACGACACATACACACACTCATACCGTTACATGGTGCATCCGGATGTGGTATTGTGACTGGCGTACAGATGACATCAATCTGAGGAGGTGTAATATGCTTAATAATTTAGTTGGGCAATGCAATTTACAGAACGCTATGGTTATTATAACGCATGTGAGCATGTAGCAGTAGCCAGTTTTTAATACAATGAATATAAAATGGAGATTATAAACTTCGAGATTAAAGTCCCTCTAAAACACTACTGGAAACAAGATTACAAAGCTTCTGAAGCGACTCTAATATATGAGGTCGAGGAGGAAGGTGTCAATAGTGCGAGTGTAGCACAATAATGGTTCCAGCGTTTCAATAACGGAGAATGAGACATTAAAGATTTACAACGTTCTGGAATATCTAGGGTATGGAATAACGGTAATACACACAGAGTTTTGGAAGAACATCTACAAAAAAGTACGTTGTCAGAAAAACTTCGTGTTTCAAAAGATACATTACATTTCCACATTAAGACGCTTAAAAAATCATACAGAAGTTGTGAATCTCTACCTCATGGATCGACAATTGAACAGGCTCAAAGCAGAATGGATATCTGTCGCCAGCTTATCGCTAAATCCAGGGATAATAGATTTGTCAGGAGAACTGTCGTATGTGATGAAAAGTAGATATATTATCGCAACTGTAACACTTCAAAACAGCCTGTCAAAAATGGTTGGACCCCAAAGTAATGTTATGTGTCTGGTGGAATTCTGAAGGTCTGATAGACTGAGAGTTTATTACAAACGGACGTGCAGTCGATGAAGATCTTTATTCTCAACAGCTAGAACGAGTTTATGAAGTTTTGAGACATATATATCAGGCATTAGTTAATCGAAATAGAATTATCTTGTAGTAGGACAATGTGAGACCGCATACTGTTCGATCAACCATGAGAAAAATTCAGGAACTGGGAAGAATTGAACTGCTATATAACCCTGATTTTGCATCTTTACATTGCTATCTGTTTCTTTCCTAGCCCACTTCCTGCGTGGAAGAAATTACCAAAACTTGGAGTCGTTGAAATGCGTATCACCGAATTCTTCCCATCGAAAGCCAGAAACTGGCACCATCGTGGGATAACAAAACCTTAGTGAAAGATGGCTAAAGAGCTTAGAACAGGCTTAGAGAACTGGGCGACAATTGTGGCGTTGCGTCACTCTTCGGATACGTCACTCACCCCTTCCTTCCATCCTCGCGTCATTGACTTTGTAGGGAAGGGAATTTATATTCATTGTCTGTCTTATGTGATTAAGTACGGATCATAGATACGCCATTCAACGCCGGAGGACTGTGGACGGTGAACTTACGCTTTCTCCATGCTTTCCACCCCTCTCTCGCCAGTTCTGCATCCCTGGCTTAGAATATAATGGGCTTTACTTTGAAAATTAGATTAATTTTTTCTCACAGTACACTCCACCTGAAGTTATGCTCCAAAACCGACATCTCACGAGAGATTAAATGTAAAATCCACTGACGTTCATAGTCTTAAATCAGTCGTCTTCGTAGTCTGACACTCATTAGGACGAAGTTCCCAAGTTCGAACCCAGTCGAGAGATATGAATTTCAAATAACGGTAAAATTCTTACATAACTTCCTCTGGGAGAAAAGTAATTATGTGGATTCCGTGTCATAGTATGTAAAGGAACCCTGTTCATGATCTGGGACTCAAGCAGAATCTGTCGTCCAATAAGCTATGCAGTTGAAATCATCCTGAAATAATACACTACTACACGATTAAATTTTTTTAATACAAATAAATGTAAGAATAATATTTCATTATACACCTTGCATTCGTTATAAAGCAAGATTACTTTAACTGTAAGTGTATGAAATAACAGAGATCTCGACACATTCATGATGAGTTAGGAACGACGTCATTTTTAACATTGGAAAAGTTTCCAGGCGTGGATCTTGAGTATCACGTAGAAAACGGTTAGAAGTTCTGAATGAAGCAGCCATGAATTTGTATCAGCACGCTACAGGTCACGGACAGGTGCGGACTTTGTTTCACTAAAATCTTTGATTGTTACACTGTCGTCAAGGTTACAGGGCGTAATAACAGAGGATGAGATGAAAGAAAATTTTCACTTAAGGAAGATCATTTTTAGAGTTAGGTCATACATCCTGGTTCATAAATATGTTACCGTGACCTTTTTTAAAGACTGTAATTATTATCTAGCGGATTTTGGGCTGGCCAAAATAAAAGAGGAACATATTTCTTCTATTGCACCATCCTCTCTTTTTTTGCCTCTACAGTTGACAATATTTTGACAATAACTAAGAAGCAATTAATGTAAACTACTGAAATACCTATACAGCTCCTTTCAGGACAGCTTTATTCATTTATTTATTTTATAGCCTATTATATTATGATAATTATTGTTTTGCACATTGTTAACAGACAGGCATACATATCTTCTGATTGAGGTCCTGGCTGATATGTAGTACATCTATTAATTTACATTGAACAACAAATTTTTACTTTTTGTCTTGTTCCGAAATAAAAATAAGTGAATATTACTGATATGTGTGATTGTGTGCCCTAAACCTAAATTTTAAATCCAAATTGCACCATCACGTACCATTTTCCGGGGAAAGTGAGTTCAAATTTGTAATGAAAAATTTTCTCTGTTTCTATTTTTTACTGCTACTGATAAAATTACAACACACTAGGATTTCAAAATGCCTAATAATACTTGAAAAATGTGTACTGGGTACAAAAATGATGTTATACAGTTTAAAACACAACAACAATAAAAATATTTCATGTGTATAATGAGAAAAATCCCGGAATTTGAACTTACCATGTAAATGAATTTTCTGGATGACTTCCACTTATAACTAAACCCGGGACTGTATTTTACAAGAAACCAACAATAGTCTAGATGTTTCCTGGGAGAGCGCTTATCGAAAAGTGAAATCATAGTATATCTTTAAAACCTTAGCCTACGTGATACGAAGAAAAGAGATTCATTTTCGGACTCAGTGCACAAAAAACCATTAGGGACACATTGTTTTAAGTCGAAGCAAAATTCTTGTTATTCTATGTTATCGGACAGTACAGTACATCTCACTTGACAATGTGTGTCAGAGGAAGAACAAATTCTGTAGTGCTCGGGAAAAGTGGCACAAGTTTATAATGTTAATTTTACAGAAGAAGGAAAAAATTGTGTTCACACTGGTTTATGTCGATTTGATTTTCTTCTGTATGAATTATTCTAATTTTGAGAAATACTTACGTCTCTTTTTCCAAGCGAGCAGATGTTCCGTAAGTTGTCAATAAATTAATAAGAATTGTTGGTATACATCTGAAGTCTTAGTAGCGTAATGTGTTACTAGTCAACTATGTATGCAATGGTAGGGGAAAGAAACTGGTCACTACCACATTATCTCCCGACTTAGTTGCCTCATGAGTGACGCCTTATTGGTGTCACTTATGAGGTTCAGACCTGTCTTCGGACAGTCAACTAAACAACAACGGTCATAAAATTTCGATATACCGTAAGTACTCAAATAAGTTATCTTTCCGTGCTAATTATACTAAATACAGCAACTATTTGTGCTGTAATACAACATTCAAGCGAACTTGCGGAATGGCATTTCTCGCCCATGTAAAATTCCGGCGCTAAAACATATTTGAATTTGAATCCGTCGTTAAATATATGCGTTGATACTGATTGATTATGAAATTAATAATAAGAAATCAATACTTAGATTAGTTTCATTTTGGAGATGCCGATAAGCTCACTGTATTGTAATATCAATTTTTGTTTACCACCTGTGCTTATCTTAATATTTGGATTTATATGAACGTTTTCGACACACACCGAGTGTCGAAAACGTTCATATAAATCCAAATATTAAGATAAGCACAGGTGGTAAACAAAAATTGATATTACAATACTTAGATTGTTATTACATTAAAACATTATTTTATTTCATGACTTCTATAAATAGACCAACTGCTTTTGTTAATAGTAGTATTGGAGGGGATGAATGAAGAAACTTTAATTTCAAATTCAACAGTTCTTGGAACGAACGTAGATCTGAATATTAAACCTAAATATTGTCTTCGCAACCTTGCCTTTAAACTACTAAAACAACAACCAGAACCAAAAGTTCCGTTGCTAATTTAGTGCCAGTAGGCCTACAGTTCCTAATATAATCTCTAGCCTGGAATGTAAACCTACTGTTCATAAACTCACTCACAAATGGCTTTTAGAGACCCCAGTGGTCCATTGTCCGCCATCGATCCCTATTCTAAGTAAGATTAATTCATTTCCTAGCATCATATATCATATCCCAACTCCCTCAAATCCATTTTAATATTATCCTCCCATCTGGCCTCCCCAGAGGTCTTTGCCCTGAGGTCTCCCAACTATCACCCTAGCCTATACGTATTTATGGATTCACCTATTCGTGCTACATGCCCTGCCCATTTCAAACGTCTCGATTTCATGTTCCTAATAATGTTAGTGAAGAATACAATGCGTGCAGTTCTGCTTTATGCAACTTTCTCCATTCTCCTGTAACTTCATCCTTCTTAACCCCAAATATTTTCCTAAACACCTTATTCTCGAACACGCTTAGCTCTATTCCTCTCTCAAAGTAAGAGTCCAAATTTCACAACTATACAGAATAACCGTAATATTGTTACTGTTCATCAAAAAGTCTTTAATTTATCCGCCGGAGGCCTCTATTAGCTTATAGTACATTGTCCAGCACAGACATTTGCAAGTAATAGCTACAGACATTTACTTACAGAGAATATTGTACCGAAAGTGTGGATCTTAAGAAGGCCAAGAACACACAGCCAATATTTTTCCTAGATTTCCCTCCATCAGAGACAATATTATCCTACGTATCGTAAAGTACAGTCTTAGAAAAAAGTTTTGTCGCACAGATACTTTATAATTCTCAGAAAGGAGGCATTGCGCATGATCAGAGGACGAGCGACCTGACTCACAAGAGAACGACTAGTTCAGGTAATAAAATTAGTTTTGTTTCGTTGTATGTCTGACCATGTTCATTGTCTCCTTTCTAGGCTTACAAAGTATTTGTGGAACATATATATATATATATATATATATATATATATATATATTCCGGATTACTTCCCTACCGAATAAAGATATCTTAAGGATAATGACATTTCATTAAAAAGGCATCAGCCTCGGTTGGTAGGTGACAAGTACGGTAACCACTACATTATTGAGGACGACAGCATTTTATATATTTTCTTCGCAGAACAGTCAACAACTTGCTTGCCTTAATCTAGCCACGTGATGCCCTAAAATGTTCTAACATTCCAATAACCTCCTGTAACTCTACAATAAGTTATTTCGCATTAATTTCATTCACTTTCATAACCAGCCGTTCTGTCAACGACAATACAAATTCCTTTATGACGATCGTAAAATTTAGAAAGATGGGCGCGGTACTTACTAGTTCGAGCCATCATGAAATTGTGAAAGAAATAACAAATGTCAGTGAAGGTACATTCCAATAGATAAACGTGTAATAATATAACATCCTACGCTGTAATCCATAAAATAAACATTTACGTCTTTAAAATTAAAATTTATGACACATATTTTTTATTGAAATGTGGTACATCATCACATTACACGCAGACTTAAGTAATACAATTCATGATTTTATTTTCAATAACCGAACAATTTTATTATGCTTATTGTAGTAAGATGAAACAATTCACACTATCTGTTTATAGTGAAGAATTACTTAAATATTATTTTTAGGTACGAAGAAGCAACCAATAGTTTTATGTAGTCAAAGAATAACGAGTATTCTGCGGGAAAAGACGAGGTTCCAATTATTCGGCCAACGACACACCATGTAATCGATGCTGAAAGAGACGAATGGTAATGGAAACTCCAGTACACGCTTGTCAGATTTGTTTATGTATTGAATAGTTACACATATTGCAAACTTATCGCTATCTTCTCCATGAGGTACAAATAAATCTTAATTCCTCTTACTTACTGGCTTTTAAGGAACCCGGAGGTTCATTGCCACCCTCACATAAGCCCGCCATTGGTCCCTATCCTGAGCAAGATTAATCCAGTCTTTATCATCATATCCCACCTCCCTCAAATCCATTTTTATATTATCCTCCCATCTACGTCTCCGCCTTTCTAAAGGTCTTTTACCCTCCGGCCTCCCAACTAACACTCTATATGCATTTCTGGATTCGCTCATATGTGCTACATGCCCTGCCCATCTCAAACGTCTGGATTTAATGTTCCTAATTATGTCAGGTGAAGAATACAATGCGTGCAGTTCTGTGTTGTGTAACTTTCTCCATTCTCCTGTAACTTCATCCCTCTTAGCCCCAAATATTTTCCTAAGCACCTTATTCTCAACACCCTTAACCTATGTTCCTCTCTCAAAGTGAGAGTCCAAATTTCACAACCATAAAGGACAACCGGTAATATAACTGTTTTATAAATTCTAACTTTCAGCTTTTTTGAGAGCAGACTGGATCACAAAAGCTTCTGAACCGAATAATAACTGGCATTTCCCATATTTATTCTGTGTTCAATTTCCTCCCGAGTAGCATTTATATTTTTTACTGTTGCTCCCAGGTAATTCCTGTATTTGATAATAATAAAAATCTTCTTCTTAGCCAAGGAAACTGTTGAGTGATATTGTCTGAAAAATCTCCAAGAGTAGTGCATTGTACAGAGTGAATAATCTGCCTTACAGGATGTACGTAAAGACGAGTAAATGTATGAATAGGGCACTCAACTTCGGGGACATTTATTACAATAAGGGTATTAAATCTACCTAATGGGAGGAAACCAATTAATTTATTCTGTTTTGAGTTTCAACTGAACGGAAATTTTTCGATATTTTTTTTCTCTTGCGGATGCTTAAGAGAAGCTGTTTTTGTCCAGAATCAACTAAAAAGTAAAATGTATTTAGAACAGCATAGTAGTATTGGAATGTTTATAATGATATGGACGCTCCATAATTTGAGTAGTTTCTCTATTCGTTCGAAAAGAGATAAAAATGATTAGGCAAAGGAAAATTAAAGCAAACCAAGACAATTACAAAACAAAATAAGAGCACCAAGTTATTTTCTACTTTCATAAAGGTGAAGCATCATAAGAAGAAGTGAACGACAACGATCATGGTACGTATTTCAGATTAATTTTTAATACCCTATAATTAAGATTCTTTATGAATGAAACCTCTTATCTCTCTGGTTCGAACCTCAGTACTGTACTTTGGGTTTAGCAGATAACAGAAGCAAAATACAGCATTGAGGATAACAAAGCATGTATTTTATTAAAATAAGTAATATTTCCTGTGCATTATGCGCAACATGAAACATTTCCTGCAATAATTTTGGAGAAAAAACAGTAGGCATACACAGGCGAACCTAATATACAGATGACATACTAACGACGATCTTAGTATTTGGAAATCGTAAGTGTATTTTCTTTGTACAGGGACATCACTTTATTTTTACCAACATTTTTAACATTAACCTGGCTATACTCGGAAACACTGTTGCCCCCTTCCATTACAGGAGTTTGATGTTACTAGTGCAATATGTAAACAAATTAATTTACTAGCTATAGGAGGAGAGAAAAGTAGTGTATCCATTTATGTTGTAGGGAAATGCGATATTACGATTTTCAGTTTATCACTTTTAGGAATTTATCAAAATACAGTAGAGTAGTAACATTTTTTTCTAAAAACTCAACTTTTCAGGCGGCTATGTTCGTTATGTAATGTCTACTTTATTTAGCATATTAATTATTGATGTTAACATACAATATAGAGAGTGCATTTAAATTGAGGGGGTCATAAGTAAAGGGCTGTAAGTGCACTTAAGTTACTTTTGAGAAAATGGGGATTAAATATTTAAGCTTTCGTAAAACCGGTGAAATTTTTATTTAAATTTTAATGTTTGATGCGATTAAAATATCCCTTTGCCACTAAAATTTTAGATACTTTAGCTTACACTGGATGCACTTAGCTCATGTTATTACAAATGTCACTAGCATTCCTTTACTTCTAGCCACCTCAATTCAAAATAAGCTAATATGAATTTTTAAACAAGTTGCTGAAAATGGTTGCGGTTCATTACAATGCAGGCTTCAATTCTTTACGCATATTATTAAAAACATTTTGAATCATATCCTCTAAAATTTAATTTATCGTTTCTTCAATATAATTTTTTAGTACGATACTATTAATATAGGTTCTTTCTTCTACAGAAAACGCAACCATATTTCTGAAACACACTATACACTGCAGTGTTTACTACTTCACTGCTTGAAGACTTCGAACCCAATAGCGACCGTAAGTTTGTGTGTCTGACGGGAGCAAGGACATTAGTGAAGGGATGAGAGTGAAGTACATTCAGAAATGCAGGTACAATATAAATGCAAGTAAAATAAAATGATGTCCCTGTACTACTCCTAGTAAAAGAGTAGATATATTTAAAAGGACATAGCATATCCGAAAGCCTGAAATTAATAAAACCTCTTTGTAGCTTGACACAACAAATTACACATTTCTATTTAAAGTCGAGGTGGTTTCAACAAAGCTTAAGAAAGCGAAATTAAATGCATAATAGACATAGATTTAATATGGACACGATTACTGTAATTTCATATGGCAATGCCTACTTAACGTTAAATATCTGCACACTTCGTTAAAATGATTCAATTTAATAAGAAAAATTATGCTTCGATGTGTTTTTTGGTTGAAGTGTGTCCATGCTTTTCAGATGAAAAAAGAAGACTGATGTAGTTTATGACAATTCTTATGTTGTCAAGATGTGTACTACCAACTGCTTCCGAAAGGCTAATCTTGTCAAAGAGTCGGTCTCTAAGATTCATTTTTGCCGTCCATCAGACTCGTGAAGTTTCTGTTGTAATTGTTCTACCTATCGAGAATTATTTATTTTCCTTGTGAAGTTTACACTGAGACCTATTTTAACCTGGATTGCAACACGCGATGCTACTCCGTTAGAAGACCTAGTAGGCTATGCTTACAATACAAAAATCAGTGGCATAGCCAGCGGGTGGGCCAGGTGGGCCCAGGCCTACCCAAAAAATATGCGAATTTTTGCGTTTTTTATGGAAAATACTCAACATTAAAACTAAACCATGGATTCAGAGCAATAATTACAGTCGATAGCATTAAGGTAAGAAGTTGAAAATGCGTTCATTTCTTCAAGAGCCAAATTAACTGTATATCTGTAGTTGCAGTAACTAATGTTTGTGTCATTACGATAGTTATCTTCAAATAACTTGAAAACGATTAGAATATGTCAAAACGGATTGCACCATTGTTTTTCTCAGAAAATTTCACATGATTTTGAGGACCTACATGACCTCCTTTCCAATTAAAATTTCAAAGTTGTACTCAAAATAGCGGCTTTTGAGTTAGCCGAGGGCTAGAATCGAATGTGTCACTGGTAGAGCATTTGGTCTTACAAATATGGTAAGACCTATAGTAATCGAAAATCAAGCCTATGGAAGATATTTATATGGTTCCAGACTTTTGATTCACTCTGTATTACTCGATTCGTACTAGAAGGTAAAATAACTAAACTATCATGAACTATTGGCTAGCAAGATTGACCAAATAGGATAATTTTTAGCATTTACAGCATATGATACTCTTTAATGTTTAAGTGATTTAATTCAATACATATTTAATCAATAATACTGATTCATTATCAAGTTTTAAGACACAGTCGACCTTCACTTGGACTAGATCACGAAGCAGAAAAAAATGAGTTGTATCTACATTTGCTGAAGGAATTAGCCCTTCAGGAATGATCGGATTTTCCTTTCTTTAGTTTGTTTCATGATGGAAAATTAAAAAAATATATATATATTGAGGGTTACATTCAAGACGTGTGAACATCCAATGTGGTATGGAAAACGTCTTATCAAACCTATTACGTCGTAGGTTTCTCTGCTTCCAAATTAGTCTCGGAGCGACTCGCAGGAAATGAAGGTAAAGTGGTAACGATTTCCAGAAGACTGACAGCCGCCTGCAGAATAATCCGAAACAGGAGGCACTGGGCGGTCATTACGAGTTGATTGCAGCCAATTAGAAAATGAATGGGAATGTAACAATTGTTACGAGTTGGCACAACTTATGCACTGGGTTTCAGACAATGGGAAGAGTTTACCAAGTTGACTTCTTCTCCTCGGGTTCAGGTCATAAGGATATTGTGTAAAGAAATAAGGGACAGATTAGATTATTCAGAATTCTCTAGTTTCCAAGCTACTTTTGCTAAAGATCTAAAATTACAATAATTTAAGTATCCTGTGTAACAAGCAAATAAATGTACATAATGTTTTAAAGAGTTTATTTAAATACTATGAATCAACTTCACGGATACCTAGCTTCGATTACAAAGAAAGTGGTGATAGAGTGTTTTATGCGGCATGAAGCCTAAGATTCACCATTGAGTTAACTGACATTCGCCTTATAGTTGAGGAAACTCTCGGTAAAAGCTCAACCAGGCAATAATGGGCAGGGTATGTACTGCCCGTGTCTCGCTTCCTGAGCGAGACGCAGAGAGAGAGAGAGAGAGAGTGAGAGAGTGAGATGTCCTATGCAGTTAGTAGCCTACTATCCTACGTTCAACACATCGTCCTTTTCAGGATTGCTTTCGTCAGCTGTTGAGCAAGATCAGCTATCGACAAGCGAATGTATAGACTGTCCCCTCACAAAACAAATTATGCCCTTCTCATCAATTCCTGTAAGTAAATATTAATACTAGTGGTAGGCTACATCTCTACTCGAGATTACCGACCTAATAGCGATCACGGTTGTCGTGTGTAGGCCTACACATCCGTAAACTCTTTGTCTATGGCAGTGTTTCTCAAACTTTTTCCACCGCGAAACACCTTTCAACTTAAAGTTTAATTGCGGAATCCTTGTAATATTTTAGTAGTATTTAATAATTAACAGACAAGTGAAAGCTAGTATCTCAATTCTGTTCAGTGAAACGAATGCAGGATTAGAACCCACACTCCAGAAAAGGATCGGAACATGAATTCCACTCGCTAACCAGTGGACCACGCCAATGGCTCATAAATGGGATTAACACAATATTTAAGAAAAAATAAATGTTATGTTTTATTTAACGACGCTCGCAACTGCAGAGGTTATATCAGCGTCGCCGGATGTGCCGGAATTTTGTCCCGCAGGAGTAATTTACATGCCAGTAAATCTACTGACATGAGCCTGTCGCATTTAAGCACACTTAAATGCCATCGACCTGGCCCGGGATCGAACCCGCAACATTGGGCGTAGAAGGCCAGCGCTATACCAACTCGCCAACCAGGTGGACTTTTAAGAAAAAAAAAAATCACAATCATCTCCATCCTTCACGAATGTAAGGTCAGTCAAATAGGGATTCGAACAAGCTGTAGTGCAACTTCGGAACCACTCGAATGCGCAGTGGTTTGTTAATGGTTCACTACTACAAAGTCATATGTGTTTTATTTCGGCGATTAAATTAATGTATAATATCGCCTGTCATATGTTTCGGAGATCTTTTAGTTATCTACATTTCTTTGCCGGTAGTATCCTACATCTGTAGAAGTAACTTGTTATTAAAACATTCCTGTAACGTGCTGCATTAAACATAAACTTGCATTCATCGAAACTCATCAAAACTGGAATAGCTACTAGATGGACGACAAGCACAACCGGATCATTAACAAGAGACACCTATTTCCCAACAATCCACGAGCGACTCAAAAGCCATCATTTCAAACCTACTTTCGTAACAACTCAGTTTCTTTCTGGATATAGGAAATTTGGAACTTACTTCGACAGATTCAACATTCGACTCTACTTTTTCCTGCCACGAAGACCTTCACAGTGTGAAATACCTTCTGTTTGACTGCCCCATTATTGAGGTAAAGAGATTTCAACTAAAGACACATCTCCCGGACTGTAACACCGAGTACAGGACTCCACTATGTGAAGTGATCAAAAAACCCTGTTGCTACAGAAATTTTTAGATCTGTTAAACTTCATCTTTAAAAGATTGTAGAGCTATTTTTCATCATTATTTGTTTACATAAAATAAGTAGTATATATACGTAATATACCGTATAACCAAACTAAAACCCTAGCATACCGCTTGGTAAATTAGGGTTCTTTTGCACGGATATTTAATAATAATAATAATAATAATAATAATAATAATAATAATAATAATAATGATAATAATAATAATAATAATAATAATAATAATAATAATAATAATAATAATAATAAATTTTGGACAATAATGTGATTTTGATATTTTCATGCATACATTCATTTGTATAGTGATTTATGAAAGTGTATTCATCTGTTATTCATAGGATCACCATTATTTTTGGGGTCTATTACAAACAATGGAGTAATACTTCAATAAATTTGGTTGTAACTAATACAAGGGACGTTTGCATTGTTTTTCTAAAACAATAATATTAGTAACATGCCGGTACCTGTATTAAATAGAGTTTATCAGTGAAAATAAGACGATAGTTTTAACAATTATTAGTTCATAAAAGGTATAGTAATAATCTTACGCTCGACGCCCACAGAAGGCCAAAATCGACCATTCAACGTCCATATGACTCAGAAGAGGTGACCGATCATTCAACCAGTACAAGGGTATCATGTGGTTACCACGATGATCCCCTCTGATGTTATAGCTGAGTCTAGCAACAAGATTTCGCTACCTATTATAGCTCCCCAAATTCATCACGATACTAGGTGGGCATCGGACCTTTACATTGGCTGCATTTTCATACCTCAGACCACGATGCCATAGTGCGAGACTTAAAATACTGTATATCTACTCCAATTATTTTAAATTTGTCGTTTATGTAATTGGAGTATTGAAACTTTTTTACAGGAGACGTCACATAGGATATTGGTTAGAACAGCCTATCCAAGAAGCAAAGAATTATCACCTAGACAATTAAGGCTGATTCACAATAAACCGGGAACGGAAACGATAACGAGAACGAGAACGGAAATAATGTTAAAATAAATGTAATTCAATGTGAGTATCCACAATAGTTAATTGTGAATGCTCACATTTAAATACATTTATCTTAACAATATTTCCGTTCCCGTTCTCGTCGTTTCCGTTTCCGGATTATTGTGAACCAGCCTTTAGCCTACTAACCCTGTCAAGAATATTGTTTGATTCTTTATCATGGAGTAAAATTTCACAAAACGCTTACTTGAATAATTATTTTGTAATATAAATAAATAGATGAATTATCAGTCTTAAGCAAGTTGCAGAGGAAGTCGGTTCGTTTTTTGCAAGTCAGAAGACAGTAACGTGTAGCGGAGGCGTTGATATTTGAATAAACCGGTAAATAAGTGTGCGTAATATTGAAATGGAGGACAGTACAGTGAAACAAGACCTAATGACAAAGAAGGAGAGCATGGCAGAGCTAAGAAAGAAGGTGAAAGAAATTCAACTGGAAAACGAAATTCTGAGAGGCAAATGGGAGCACTTTGAGTAGGAGAAGAGGAGAAGAAACTTGTTATTTTTCGGGATAGAAAGAAAACAGAGAGAACAGAATACAGATACATACGAGAAGATAATAGGAGTGTGTTGTGACTGTTTTGGTATGGCCGTGAGCGATGGACAAGCACAGGAAGCATTAAAATGGGAAAGAAAGAAATCTAAAACTCAGAACAAGTTAGGCCAATATTAGTAAAATTTAAGAGCGTGATTACGAAGTAGACGATTTTGAAGAATAGAAGGATACTGCTAGGGAACACAACGATTAGAATAGATAACAACTTGAGCTACGAAGTGAGAAGCAGAAGAGTTTTAATCCCTTTCCTTAAGTCAGCATGAAGGAATGGACATTTCGCAAGTCGTATCAAGGATAAAATTAAGATAAAAATTTGTTTTCTTTTTTTTGTAAGTGTAGAGGTGTGCCTAGTAAACTTAAAGGATTCGGATGTAGGCTCACACGTAAGGGAAAGAAATAGGAAAATGTTGAAGGAAAGAATAAAGAATATCGTGTCGAAAGGCGAGGTTAGTGCCACAAGTGAGGTCAGTGTACACGAGAACAGTGAGGCATGTGTGGAAGTGATGAGTTCAGCAAACGTACCAGGGAAACAGGCAGTGACGTCATCTGAAGTAGGAGTGACAAGAATTGAAATTCAGCAGACACAGCAGAACAAGACCTCAGTGCAGTCGAATGAAAATAGTGGACAGTAGCTGGGGGCCATTCCGATGATAGTGAAGAACCAAATCGAGGCTGTCGAAAAGTAGAGTAATGGAGGTAGGAGATAGAGCAGGAAGCAGTGATGAAGGAAGTGGAGAAACAAAAGAAAAAATCGGTGTGACTTAAGAAAATGGTGTGGAGGGAAAATAAATCTTAGAAAAGAAAATGAAGACCTAAAATAAAGTAGAAATCTAAAAAATTTGGCAATGAGGTCTAAAAGTGCAAATAGAAATGTGAAGTGAGGGGAAATGTGCCATAGAGGAGAGGGATACGGAGTTGTAAGTATAATATTTTGGTGCAGTAATGAGAGAGGATTAAGCTTAGTGGAATAAATGATGACTGACAAGAATAGACAGAATAGAAGAAATATAATAACAAATTAAAACAATTAATGACCTAAGGAGTTGTGCGAAAGGCGTTGTAAAATGGAGAGACGGGACTGTATACTAATTGTGAAGTGCCGCCTCATCAAAGGAATTGCTTAATGACAAATGGATTCATTCTTTCAAATTGATTAATTATCATGCAATTTTTATCATTAATTATTAATACCAAACATTGTAGCCTATTTCACAAAACATAGAATATTTCAACATTATTTTGTGGAACAAATAATTGAGGCGTGTAGTTGCAAAATCAGATACATCACTTTTTTTTTTTTTCGAAAATGAATTAATGTTATATTTCATATCTTCATATGATTTCACAACTGCTATAGCACTGTTATGCTCCAAAGCCAGATACATCGCATGTAATTGTATGATGAAAAAATAGTATTGGTTGCAAATCCTTGGTTTCTCTGCAAACGTTTTTCCTTCATACTGAAAAATTATGTTTTAGTGCTGTATCTGATTTTGCAACTAAACGCCTCAATTATAAATTCATATTTCACATGAACTTTTAATTGTAAGTTGCAAATTACTGTATTACTGCTTGCTTGTGTGGAATTGGTCATTAGAATATTTAGGCTAATGGTGGTAAGCCTTGTTTATCAAATCAATTCTCGTGAACGCTGAGAGTTGCAGACAAATTAATAATAGTAGTTCTTAATTTATATCACTTTGAGAGTAAGTATCTGCGTAGATTATGTAAGGTAAAGGTATCCCCGTAACATGCCATGAAGGCATTTGGGGGCCATGGAGGTAGAGCCCCATGACCTCGGCACTAGAATGAGGTGGTGTGGTCGGCACCACGCTCTGACCGCCTTTTCCCCCCAGGAAAGATCCGGTACTCAATTTTATAGGAGGCTGAGTGAACCTCGGGGCCGTACTGAAAGTTTGGCAACGAGAAAAAATCCTGTCACCACCTGGGATCGAACACCGGACCTTCCAGTATTTAAAAAAGAACATACAAATATAGATGGCTTATTGCACAGATATTGTATGCCCATTTATATTCACAACTGGGATATGTGATATATTGATATACTAGTATGATGCTGAATCTTCATTGCATTTATTGCATTGTACGGGACTTTATTAATATAACAATGTATTATATTTTTCTGCGTTTTTACTAGGGGCTATAAGATGTAGGCCTATGCAACAGGAAACGTTTTTTCGTTTTCCGAAAGTTGCAAAAATTGAACATAGAACATTTGTGCTCTAAGGAATTGATGTGGCATTAAGAGAGAATTAGTAGAATAATGTGAATAAAAATGGAGACGGAACAGAAGACAAGTGTTTGTTAAGAAACCTATCAAGTTCGATTCTACCACTGAAAGATATCACATAAGCAGTCAGTAAATTAGGCCTCCATCCTTAAATCATTAGACAACAACTTGGCCTACAACAGACGAACTTACACGTTTATTAAATTTATTGTTTTACACTCACATAAAATTAAATTTACCATCATCATCGTCACCATCATCATCGACGTCGTCGTGGCCATCGTCGTAGTCATAGTCATCGTCATCATCATCTTCTCGTGTAAAGGTTTAATTTCAATCGAGCCTGTTCTTATAATTCAAAATGCTCTTGATTTGGCCGTTTTTGTTCAGGTCGTCTTCTATCTCAATGTCCTCTATGTTGATATTCTTCTGTAAACGGATTGATTCCATTCTATACCATGATATATTTTACTATATTTTCAACATTTAATAACATTTCTCCCGAATGTCTTTATTTGTCTTCTTTCCCCCCCCCCCCCATTCTCCTTATACCTAAAAGCATATATAAAAATACCATTTTGGGCTACTTTAAGTTTGGTGTTATTTCACGAAATTAGATTTTGGAAATATGATGAACAGCTTTTTTAGTAATTCTGCTTCCAGGAAATTGCTTGATGGTTTGCCGTTGCTCTTCACTCTATTTGTCTCTTTCTGTACAGTCAATTCTCATACATGGAACAACTACTGATTTTATATAGCCAATATGCATTCAATATTCTTCGCTTTATTATTTAACATCCTCCTTTGTATCGACTTATAATCCAAGTACGGGAAGGTATCTTTGGACCAACACTAGCCTCTCTCGTATTGCGAGCCTTCTTGACCTTGTAGTCAGCACGATACAGGGCCACTGCGGAGACGCCACAGGACAAGTACAAGACATTAGACAAACATTCAGCCCGTGGAATGGAGATGAATCTCAGACCACACTGGTAATCGAACCACATACCACCTGTTAGGAAGCTCACTTTCTATCCATTAAGCCACGGCGGCTGACTTATTTTCAACATCTATTATTTATTTTAATATTTCATTTGAGCTCCGAACCGTTCTTGGCAGTCTAGTGGTTACCAATCTTAGCATAGATGCACAGTACACCGGTTCAAATCCTGCCGAGGGCGATGACATATTTAGCAGGGTTCCTTTCGGAAATAAGTAAGGTTGACAAGTCTATTTAGTAGATTTACCGCATATTTACGAAATTTACCCTGGAAAACGAGAACTCAGGGCAAAATTAATAGCATTTTTTGCCTTTTTGAAATTGAATTTTTGTTAGTCGTCTACCTTGCCTGTCATTCCATCAGGACTAATAAATTCATCCTCGTTGGCGCACCCTTATCGTAAACGGAATTCTTCACATTACTAGTCTAGAAGAGTCTACAAACGTCTTTGGCAACTAGCTACCTGGAAATGTTATGAAGCAATCAGCCAACCAATCAATCTTCAGGCCCTCAAGGAACATAAAACAATTGCAACGAATTTCACATATTTCATTTTTTTAATTTTTAATTACATGTACAATGACTAACACAAAGTAACCAGTAAGCTATTACAATAACTAGTTTCAAATTACTAATTAAACTTTTAGTTACAGAACATATTTGTAGGCTTAATTACTTAGACATTCATATTACTGTTTCAAAAATACAGATTTAAATGCCAAACAGGGCAGCAAAAGTTAACAAGATTTCTGGATGCTTAGACAAAGTTATCTGAAAAAAGAAGTACTTTGTTATAAACGCTAATATGCCGATCATACAACTTCGCCTTAAGCCCAATATTCAGTTATCAGTATGTTATTAAAACACCTTGTCTATGGTTCACGTTAGTGAACTTGTCTTCTGTTCAAATGGCTCGGGTTCGAATTCTGGCTTGGCTGTCGTGGAATTTGTAGTGAATAAAGCAGACGTTGCAGAGTGTTTTTCTCGCTGTACTCCATTTTTCCTCTTTAATTGCACCAATATTCTGCACCTCCTCTTTCATTTAATATTGAAAACTAGCTGTAATTAAGTCTTGGGATTAGTACGATTTTTCTTAAATATTCGATGGGGCTCCGGTCCCTGAAGTTTATCAAGTAGTTGCTTGAGAATTAAACCTGGTTCTGTCAGGGCTGAAGTAAGGTAACCCTTAGTCACCATCAGATTCAAGGACTTCACCCTGACGGGCTGTCGGTCGGAAACAATAAATTATCCCAAATGAAGCACGCAATGGGCAAATGTGAGTCTAACCGCGTGTATCCGTCACGGTTTCGGCAATGGAGAAGCCAGTCTGGTGTGTTATTAAATTAACCAGTTAAACGGCAAAAGCAACATAAATAAGAGAAACAACCAAAATTAAGGTTTTAAATACGTAAATTTGTTGGCACAGCTAAAGTAGATGAAACAAGGAAACGGACACACACATTCAGTTAGTAAGTGTTTTGGCACTACAACATAAAGACAGTGATACAATGAGCATAAGCCCAACTGTATAAAAACGTATTAGAATAATTGATCAGAGATAAATAAGTTAGCTTAAGGTGAAATAAGAGGCGAGTAACCATCAACATGATCGATAATCTCTATTTAATTGGAAAGAAAAAGCATTAAATGTGTAACATTATAACCAAAAAAAAAAAAAAAAAGACCAAAATTACAAAAAATATTTCCTCCAGAACAAAAGTGTCTTACAGCTAAATGTAGAAACACGTGATGGGTTGTCGTTGCAATGTTAGTGTAGTAGGTGCCATTTCTATGTCCGGGTAAGAAGCCTGAAGCACGATAACTTCCGTGTCTATGCAAAAAGAAACGCTAACCACGAAATCTTGCCGTCGTGAGTCCTTTTGACAGTAGTGAGGGATCAATGTGAAAGGTCCTGCCTATTATCCTCTCTTTTGTAACATCTATAATGTGTCTGCCAAAAGTTTGCATAGTAACAAGACAGTTCATGCCACTTATATTTCTTTAGGCCTATTTAAACTGATAGTTTTTCTGGTTCGATTTATTATAATACTGAGATCGTAAATATATCGATTATTATGATATTAGAACACTAATTTCCTATACAGTTGTCAAAAGAAAAAGTGACCGTTCTCGAGAAACTAAGTTCCCTTCCGGTATCTCAGCTACAAATCGGAGACAGGCGATGTTACATGTTGTTGGATCACGTGGCCTGATATCTACAGTTATAATTCAAGTTTTCTGCATGTTACTATTCTAGCGTAGTGGTAGCGTTCTGGGCTGGTATTGATGAGGTCGTGCGTTTGAACGCAAGCTAGTGCTTTTTATATTTTTTTTAAGAGAGAGAAAATATAATTGCAGTATCTTTTATGACTCTTTTAGTAATTAACATCAGGTTCATGAATGTCTTATACCATGACTTTAGCATTATTTATTATGACATTATGGTTGCAAATGGAAAGAAAGAAAGATTTTATTCTCAGCAAAAATATATTTCGTGGCATAAACAAAACAAACTTCCTGGCGTCTGCCTTAGAAAATTTAAACAGTTAAAAGTTAAAAAAATAGAACAAAAAGCCACGATTCAATATTTAGTCCATCTTCCTCCCATCTCGATCACATCATGCAGTCTAGTGGGCATGGAATTGACTAGCCTTTTCAAATAGCAACTGTTCCCAGTCACGCATCCCAAGTATCCTTGACGAGCTTCCACAAACCATCAGGAAATCTTAGAGGGGGGATTGGGCCAATTTTTCCGCAAACCTATGCTTCTTTACTTGTGTCCTCGTAGCTCAGTCGAAAGAACGTCGGAATTTAGATGTGAACGTCTCAGGTTCAAATCCTCGTAATTCCTTTTGATAGTAGGATAGTGTATTAATACAAGAAGAAAAAACTAACAATTGCATTATGCAGCTGCAGGTCTATTGTTCAAAGCCTAACATTAAATTTCTATTATTTATATCGCTGAAGAACAATAACCGAATACAAATGATAAGTTGAATATTATGTAGGCTATATCGTTAAAAACAATAACAGAATACAAATGATAAGTTGAATATTATGTAGGCTATATCGTTAAAAACAATAACAGAATACAAATGATAAGTTGAATATTATGTAGGCTATATCGTTAAAAACAATAACAGAATACAAATGATAACTTGAATATTATCTACATATATCGCTAACGAAAGATAACAGAATACAAATGATAAGTTGAATATTATTTATGTCGTTAACGAATGATAATAAAATAAAAAAAAACTTGAACAAGGTTCAGACTCACATTTTTCGAATCATTAAGCGAACACACTACCGCTGCTCTACGAGACGCAAATGTTGAATGTCTCCTGCTTAAACATCATAGTTACGAAACTGCTTCTATAAGCGGATGCATCGAGTAACATCATCGTAATCCGAAGCGGAGTTAGAAAATATTCGCTGTACACGAGTGCGGCCTTTTTTTTTTTTTTTTTTTTTGACAATTATATGTATGAAGTTACTGAAGATGAGAGTTGTAATCTCCTGAGTCCTAAGAGTACAGTGTACTATTCCATACTTCATACATGATCACGATATAAAATATATGTGCAGAGACCAGAAGTGTAGCATACTATACCAGCATGTGTACCCTAATTGTAACCTGCAGATTTTTTCAGCATTTTCTTCATGTCAGTGACTTTTATTTAAGTGTAGAATTATATTGAACTTTAAAAATGTCTCAGGACGTGTAAGTAGTAAGTAGTAAGTAATAAGTAGTAGTAATAGTAGTAGTAGCTAATAAGCAAATAGATTCAGTTTGAAACGTGAAACCCGAATTATATGGTACAGCAGTGGTTCAAGAAGAGAATTCTAGGAATAACAATAATTATGGTGCTTGGGTAAAGAGAGATAAGTCATAAAAATGAGTTTTGAAATTAATTGAAATTAAACTTTAGATTCTTATTGCAAATAACTTTCTACACAAATAAAACACAACAAATATTAGCATTACTTTGTTTTTTGCACATCCACTTGTAGAATTTAACTTGTGTATTTACCTGAGAAACAAAATTCCATTTGCAAAAAAAAAAAAAATGACCTAACCCCTTTTACTTTAACACCATCGAATTATCCTGTGACAAAATATAGAAGGATAATAGTGATAATACTATTATTGAACATATGGAAGCTTTGAAAGTATCAATGCAGTTACTTAGCACCTTGAAATCAGTACTGAAGAAAGATTTACTATGAGAGGCTTCGTTCGTCCATCTGTCCATTAATAAATCAACCAATTATTTAATTCATTCATATATCCATGCATGCACCCATCCATCCATCCATCCAGCCATAGTTTCCTGCTCAAGGGAAAGTTTTTCACTGCAAACTCAGCATATTTCAATCTTTTCTATTTTCCGCCTTCCTCTTTGTCTTCGCATATGATCCATATATGAGCCGTTCAGAACAGAAGTCAAAATTGGATAATGAGGTTTAAAGTAAAAATTCTGTAAAATACAGCGCAAAGTAGCCATTAATATGTCCTTTGTGCTATCCACTGACTACTAATAGTTTAAATAAATTGAATATTAATTGATACTTTGCGCTATATGTTACAGAATGTTTACTTTAACCCTCAATACACCACTTCTGCTCTCAACGGCTCATATCTTAATGTTGTCTACCATCTGATACCTTCTTTTGCAGTGAACTCTTTCACCATTAATTTCAATGCAACTTTCAGTACGCAGTTTCTTATCTTCTTAGCCAGTGACCCAGTGTCAATTTCTTTTTCCTTCCTGCTCAGTTTTAGCATTGTTCTTTCTTCACTCTCTGCTTATAGAACAGCTTCATTTACTTTGTTCACATCCAAATTTCAAATGCTTCCAGTAGTTTCTCTTCACTTCGTCGCAATGACCATATTTCTACCCCATACAATGCCACACTCCATACAAAACACTTCACTAGTCTCTTCGTTAGTTCTTGTTCCAAGGGCCAGCAGAAGATATTACTTTTCCTATTAAAAACTTCCTTTACTATTGCCATCCTCCTTTTCTCCTTTTAACATTCTGGCGGTATCTTGTTATTACTTGTAGTATTGTGCATAGTTTGGGCTTGATATGCTCGTCTAATTAATTTCAACCCTCTGTTTTATTATGTAACTGGCGATGTCAGTATTAAAAACTAACTTAGAAGCAATGGTACTATAGTCGTTTCTTTTTTTTTTAATCAGTTATGTATCAGAAAATATTGCTGAAATTTGAAGAATTATTTTTCAATTATTTCAGAGGATATTAACAATTAATTTACACACTATGAACTTTAATTTTTAGTTGTACCAATTTTTCTCCATACATACTCTAAAATTACGGACTATATACCTCGATATAATACAACTACCCGACTCTCTGCTAATTTCAAATACGTAATATTACATAAATATTTGGTTTATATACAATCAATGTGACGATCCTTGCAAACAATCAAGTTCCCGTAATCGATATAGGAAATTTTCGAAGGACCATTTCTTACGCATTTAAGAATCTGCAATCCAAAAATGTCAAATTTATATAAACTTAAAGAACGTTGAGAAAGAAGACATGTACAGGCTTAAGGAATCGAAACAGATCGAAGGGCTTGATCTGGATGATATTAATGACAAATTACAAAATATCATGAACAATATCAGTCAGGACATCAACTATCGAAAATTAAAATGTAGCTCTTTACCACGTGGACAGAACCTTTTTCCGGATCTTCCCAAATTCCAGAAAAGATTCCAGTGCGGTAGGGTCAGTTGGTTTGTACTCAAATCGCGAGAACAAAGTCGGTATGAATGAAGCAATGAGAAACTTAATTCAGACAAGTCGGGCTTCGAACCTAATAATTTACGGACATAAGATAGGCGGGTCATCCCTGCCCACTCCATATTGAGCGCTGAGATGTGTCTCTAGCAGTGCATTCCGTGGCAACCAGTCTCGACGGAAGGTTACAAAGCACAAGGAATACAACCTACCGAAGGAAAACCCGTAAATAAATCATTATATCACACAATAGCCCCATACTGTTGTGTTAGTAACTGAGGACGAGAAACATGTTAATAGATTTTAAAACAATAATCATTGTTCTCTTCAAGAAACACACATGGCACAAAGAAAAGAGTCTCATAAGTTGATTCGACGTGTACTTTGCGGTAATTATCATGACATAACTGCGAGTTTCTGTCACCTCACATAAGGGCAGTAACCCGGACTATTATATGAAATATTTTACTGGATACTGTGAAAGCGAAATGAATTATCAACAAACTTTATATGCCCTTAAGGTTCATTTACATGGTCCCAGTTACTGGTTAGCCAGTTTAACAGTAGCTAGATTCCCAACTGGTCAGTACAATGGAGCTTCATGCACAATATCTGGTTCTCTGATGATCAATATCAGTCATTCCGCGATGCCGCGTAGCCATGTAGATTTGAATTAAATTTAATGGAGGGGGCACTATGGTCCAACACTGCGACCTGTTAAGATCTATTGCACTGACCCTCTAGTGACGCATTCCCAAACCCACACAGGCTGACCACACTAAGGTTCTCTGTGTACCCAGGTTTCGAGCAGGCAACCCCACTTGTTCCTAGGCCAGCACTCTCCAAGCGTCGCCAGCCGGCGTTCAGGGAATGCTACGGAATGATAACGAATTGAAGAAATGGTCACCGAATGATGTAAATGCCTAATTTGGGGAAAAACGGGAGAACCCAGGAAAAAAAATCCAACTGCGACCTTGTTCGCCACAAGTGTCACTATGGATTTTTTAATGAGAATATCCTAAATCTGAACGGGAATCGAACCCGGGCCGCCTGCGTGACAGTCTGAAAGTCTGACACCATTCAGTCACCGCAGAGGTTTGGCCATGTAGGTGAAATCAAGCCTCATCATAAAAAAGTTGAATGGGGATCAGGTTCTCCATTATTTAATTTTTCTAACACCAAATTATAAAAATTAAGCCTGCGATTGAAATCTTGGAGCTGTAATTCATGACATGATGGAATTCTGTATGGTTTTAATTTCAATAATTTTGTTGCCACTCTCGCAGATGCTTTAGAAATCCCCGTCTGCTATGCTAAACGTCTCAGAACTACGCTCTAATGCTGCATCAATTTCATCCAGTTTTTCCTCCGCAAGAACACGGCGCTTTTGTCGTCTTTTCTGTCACTTACAAAACCTGTTTCATTGGATCTATTAAATGACTTTAATATTGATTTTATGGAGGGTATTGGCCTGTCAGGAAATTTAGACTGAATTTTTGTCTCGTTGAAGCACATGATTTTCTATTCTTTATGTAACCTACGTTTGCATATGTAAATGCGTTCCCTTAATGAATATCTGTTTACAATGACGAAACGATCTGTTCTCGATCTCAGCTAAACGAATATTGCCAGAGATCAAGCTACAGATAAACTGTTTTATTTATAGACGTCGTAGTGGTGATACGAATGGAAAGCCTTGACTAGCTGCGCCAGCATACATGTCGTCTTAGCGGCAGAAGCGCGGCCTCTCTTCGCGCACAAGGCCAATCAATCATCCCGTGCATGATGGCGAAGACGCACAGTAGTATATCGACAACTAGAATCGATGGACATTAAAACAACAGCGTAGGACATAAGAATATCGTATCAACCATGAATTGAATTAGAATTCAAGAGAGAGGGCACTACGACCCATCACAGCGACCTTATTAGATCTACAGATATGTAGAACTACAAAATGATTACGTAAGGGAGAAATGTTGACAAATACAAGATACCTAATACAGTGTATGGAGAAATGGGAGAACCTGAGAAAAACTCTAACTGCGACCGTTTCCAACAAAGTGTCACTATGGACCAGTGTTGGGCATTAATGGATTAAATTAAATTGCAATTAATCAGTCAATTAAAAGTAATCATTTCCTACGTTTATTGCAATTAAATTTAATCATAATTAAATTCAATTGTTAATTGCAATTGAATCACTTATTTATGTAATTGTTAACAATTATTGTTAGTTGTTAATTGTTATCAATGACTAAAAATGCTGTCCATAGCAGGTACAGGAATCTATTTTTACGAACTATTAATACATTCATGGAAGAGATTTATATACGCCGAAAGCATTGTGTTTTGTACGTCGACAGTGCTGTAGTGTGTACTGTGTGCAGTTTTCAGCTGTTCACTATGTTATAGTTGGTACCTGTAGAAACATAATGGTGGACACAGTAGGCGTACGTTGTGTATTACTGTATTTGCTGCTGTGTTTCCAAATCCCATTGTGTATTTACAAATTGTACTACTTTACTGTGTTATTATTGTCACTGCCAATTCAACGGTGTCTGAAGCTATTGAAAGTGTCTTCATAAGAGAAACTGTTTCGGTTGATATAAATATTACTTCGATGGCAAGTACTAGTTCATCTAACTTCCACGTAAGTACTGAAGTTCCAATGACTTCACTGGACGGTACTTTTTTTAAGTATGTTCCTGAATTATCTACTTCTATTAAACTTGTTGCAATTTGTATGAAACGCCACCTTAAAACTGTGGAAATAAAAGGTTATAACAATTGTACTTCAAATTTTATAATCATTTGAAAAGAAAGCATGGTGACATTTCTGTTAATGAGTACATGTCATATTTGAATAATAATAATAAGAGAAGTAAAACAATAAAGACACGTCAAAACAGTTCATTATTAAAATCACACAGAAATAAAAGTATATTTTGTCAAGAAAATTTTAATGAAGTTGCAGCCATGATACCATTGCGAGCGATTGAAGACCCTTCTTTAGTTACTGTCTTTGAAAATTTCAACATTGACAAGTTTGCAGTGAAACTCATGAGCAGTCGGACACTTAGTCGTAAAATAAATGACATCTATGTTAACCAAATGTTTACCGCCAAAGAAGAATTGGAAAAGGTTAACTATATTTGCACAACCACCGATATTTGGTCCGGACGCAAGAGGAGGTTTTTGGGGCTTACTGCTCACTGGATAAACAATCATTTACAGAGAATGTCATTCCCTTTATCCTGTGTTCGATTTCAAGGAACTCATAGTTATGAACGCATAGCAGCATTAGTTACTGAAATTCATGACGAGTTTGGTCTTGCAGATGGCGGGAGCAATTTCATAAAAGTATTCCGTGAATTTGGGATAAAGACAGAATGTATAAAGTTGACAGATGATGACGAAGAATGTTCTGCTACTCAATATTACGAAACTTCTGAAACAAGTGATATTCATTCAATGCTTGAAGTAGCTTCCGCAGATATTAATAATCCAAATATTCATCTACCTTCTCTTTAAAGAAGCAATGCGAAACTGAATTTTTGTGGTGCTACTGATATCAATAAAGCATTGAAAAGTCCGGATAATGCAAAGTTGTCAGAAATATAGACTACTGTTATAAATAAGTGCAATGTTATATGGAACATAGCAAATTATCCCAAATCGACCGAGAAAATACTTGTGGTCTTAGGACACATTCTTTGGCGTCCAGGAGCTACGAGATGGAACAGCGTATTTGATTCTTTAAAACAAATATCAGGAATCAAAGAACGTAGTCCTGCCTTATATAAAAATCTGGGTTTCAAAAATGCGCTGAGGGAATCCGATTTTCTGTACATTGAGGAATTTTTACTTTGTACACATCCTGTAGCAGAAACATTAGTTATTTTATAAGGCCAAAACAACACCTACTATAGAGTTCTTCCCCCATGCCTTCTAGCAATACGGCGACAATTACAAAATCGATGCATCAAAGATATTCATCTATTGCACTGCATTTGTTGTGGCTCCACTAAACAATGTTGAAGAAATATTTAAAGATTTCTTTGAACCATCCACTAATATAGCAGAAAATGCTGCTGTTGCAGCATTGTGTTATCCTAGATTTATGCTAAAAGCAGATGGTTGTCGTGTATCACCACTTCATATCAAATTAAATGCAGAGTTTTTTTTTATATATTTAAGTAAGTAAGAAACTCATATAAACAAACCTCTGGATTTAATTTGATATGAAGTGGTGATACACGACAACCATCTGCTTTTAGCATAAATCTAGGATAACACAAAGCTCCAACGGTAGCATTTTCTGCTGCATTAGTGGATGGTTCAAAGAAATTTTGAAATCTTTCTTCAACACTGTTTAGTAGAGCCACAGCAAGTGCAGTGCAATAGATGAATGTATTTGATGCATTTATTATCAGTTTCTAGCAAAAGAAATTATGAGCACACCCAAACCAAAACTGGCGAGAACCAAACACCCAGAAACAAAGAAACTCAATCTTCCTGAATCACAAACTTTCTGACAAAATTTTGAACAACGTATTATATTGAAGACAAATTTAACAAA
The DNA here is from genome assembly GCF_040183065.1 of Periplaneta americana. NCBI lineage: Eukaryota > Metazoa > Arthropoda > Insecta > Blattodea > Blattidae > Periplaneta > Periplaneta americana. The sequence goes on along the minus strand of NC_091118.1, from coordinate 91,914,271 downwards.
CAAGCTGCAAAAAAATTAATCTAATCAAACTTGTGAATCCAGTTCTGTGACGTACGGAATAAAAGTTCTTGTTTTCTAGTTTTCAAATCTTGTATTTTGTCATTTATTGAATGCAAAAGTTAAATGCCATTACAGTTAATAATTAACACTTCAATTATATGCAAGCAATTAATTGACATTTGGTATTTTAATTGTTAATTGTAATTAAAAAAGTGAAATGAAATTTAATTGTTAATTTAATGAAATTTTGCCCGACACTGCTATGGATCAACCTTAAAAAATGTCGTATTTTATATGTATTTTCAAGAAAAAAATCTCCCCCAGTTAGGAATAGCTTGTTTAGATTATATGAGTTCGCCGCGGGATTTTAAATTACAAATTTAGTGCGCCACATGTTGAAAAAGATTGAAAATCGCTGCTCTAAACGTCATTCGAACACAAGACTGGTTTCCATGGATCTTAGCCGTTGGGAGCACTATATTCAGTAACTATAATTATTGTATTTTTGTGCAGATATCGATTCAGTTTTCCGACAGGAGGATGAGAATTTATCATTCTCCCATAAGAACTGTATTTTTTATCTCTTGTCTATTGCCATAATATGTATTAAATGGTTATTTTTGCCATGCTAATCCTGTAACCAGGTAGTCCCCTTACATAATTGATTAAGAAAAAAAGGGACGTGATGAGCTGAAGACTCCAATCTCTGAAGAATAACAAGTATGATATTAAGGATGGTAGAATAGTAAGTTATAATTGAAGGACTATGTGCAGCGAGGCTTTTAATCAAATTATCCACACCAAAGGTCAAGAATTACACTTAATGAATTCATCGTAACGATAAGTTTGTACTGGTTCCTAATTGTGAACGTGACAATATTTGTGTACATTAGTATTAACCAATTAATCTTGTTACATACTATTATTCATACTACTGAACATATGGAGTTAGAAGATTAATTACGAATAGGATTGTATACTTTATTCTAATGCTATGGTATGGTTAAATGACTGATAAATATGAAACTTAGATGACAATGACATTATTTAATTAAACAATTTCTTGTGACTGTGCACACTAAGAGGACATACGAATAGGTAAAGTCAGTCTTCAGAACTGAAGTGACAAGGAAATGGTTATTCCTGCTCCTTTACACATAGTGAAAAACTTTAAGTAAGATGATTTGGACAACATTTTAAGATTTGCACAGCAAAAACCATTTCAGCACATTTACCATTCACAAAGTAATCTATTGATGTACGGCGGCGTTTGTGATACCGTAGAGAGAACATATATGGTTCCCGCCTGTGGGCATGCAATCACTGTCGCGTCAGTAAGCTAATGGTTGCCTTATGAGACGATTCATTTATTAGGAGTTGAGTGTTTGTTTGTTGTGTACGTAATCGCAGAGTGTATTATGGCTCAGCATATTTTTTCCACTAACAACGCGTATTTGATTCATATGTGTTAACACAATCGACATGTCAAAATCAAAGTCCACTTGAAGGAAGATTTCTGTACAACGAACAATGCTCTTTATGGTACATTTCAGACTACGGGTAGCGTTAAAACCGAAAAACCAGACAGCTTTAGGTTTTCAATGTAGCAACATTAGATGATATTGGTTATCGCTTGGAAAATTCTATAAAAATCCATTCGGCGTCTTTCTGAAGAAAAGGGACTTTCTTACGGCTTTGTGTGAAGAGCTACAAACATGTTAAAATCAAAGCCGCATGAAATGACTGTGACAAATGAACTTCCACTCAGCGATCCTGCATGCAGACCCACATTTTGTGACTGGAATTTGATTAATGTACAGTACATAACGGATAAGCAGGCCGAAATTCCCCCCCCCCCCCAACAAGGCTTCCTTTCACCGACATGAATATGCGAGCTCAAAAAAGAATCGTTATTAGTGCTCTAAAAATTTTAATATCCTTCATGAATTGACCCTTTATAATGAGAAAAATGTATGGTGCCCCATAAACGATGAAAGAATTATAGGGTACATTTTTTATGAGAAGTTGATATCCATACATATATGAATATGATTTTTAAATACTTTTTAGAGAATTGACAGGGAGCGTCATTGTAAGTTTTTTTTTTTCTTTTCGAATAGGACTTTGTCATAGCTCTTACATCGAATATTTCAATAACATAAATTAAGAGTGTTCAACCAGGACATAGTTATTAGTAGAGATTTGTGGTACCGTTGGTCCCCCGATCTGAACTCCTGTAATTTTTAACCAACAATAGAGTAAATTAAAACGTGTCGTATAAACCCTGGAAGAAATTAAATTTAATAACCGTCAAGAGAGTACCACTACTTAACGTCAATTACAACGAGTGATGGATATTTTCTTAAAGAGGGGCGAGAAATGTGTGGACAGCACATCCTTTCATAATAGGTGACTTTAACTGCTTTTATTCAAAAAAAATGTTAAGAAAAATCGCATATAGGGTAAAAATTGGTAATAATGTGATAGCCTATTAATAATATTATGATAGTTATTTTCGAGAATTTTTCTACAATTTTACTGAGCGAAAGAAGGACCGGTTTTGTGCAGAAACTTATCTATGAACATTCCCTTAAGGGGTTAGATACAGCTTACAGGAGTAAAATTTTGAAAATATTCAACATTTTTTCCTCCATTACTCTATCGCGTACAATAATGAAAATTAGTATGTGTAAAACACTGTCCTTATGCTACATCATCACTGCACAGTGAACTGCCAACATTTTGAATTTTGAAAGAAAAAAAAATTAAATATTTTTATCGTAAATTTTTTTTTCATATATCTAGCAGAAGGACTATTTTTTTTGTACACTACATACTAATTTTCATTATTGTACAATATACAGTAATGGAGGAAAAAAATAGAATATTTCCAAACATTTTACTGCTGTAAGCTGTACCTAACCCCGTAATACGTTGATGCAAAAAACCGACCTTCCTCTTGCTCAGTAAAATTGTAAGAAATTCTCAAAAAGAACTATCATAATATTATTATTATCCCAATTTACCAACCTTTACCCTATATGTCATTACCCTTATGACAATATTGTGACTTTGATTGTTTTTCCCCTGTACTCTTCAATTGTATTCACTCTAGGATACCCGCACAAAGTAGCGAGCGCTGCACTCGATTACAGCATAAATGCAGAGCTCTCGCTGTACAAAAACATAAGTTCAGAAAAAAAATATAAATTATTATTCTGCATATATTCTGCGACTGTTCATTTCTATGCTAACTAAAAACATTGTAATCGTGTGTGAAGTTACAACATATGTTTCAAAAGGCACGGTCAAAATTAAATTATTACAGTTCATCTGACTGTCAAAATACTTAGCACAAATGCATTACGTTAGATAGAACGTATAATATTAAACTAAAGAGAGGTCAAATGACAATTTTCATCTTCCCAGTCTTTCTTTATGGCTTCCATTATGAATTAAGAAGTCAAAAAGCACGGGAATGCAAGCTAATTTGTTCAATATTAAAGGACTCAAATGGAAGTGGACAGAACATGCGACACGACGGGCTTCTACAGATGAACAATACATTTACAACTTAAGATCTAAGAATAAATCATAGGAGAATACAAAAGCAAACAAATTGTATGGGCAAATGAAATACAGAATATTTTTACTAGTCAATAGTCACCGAAGGTGAAGCAGACAATGGAACGTTTCAGTCAGGTTAATAAAGGGACAAAAATAATGGACTACACATTTTACTGACATACATTTTCTAAGTATTCACATATCACACAATTTTACGTCAAATGAATTGTGCTCAACCACCGTCTGATAAATCGTTTTCCAATTAAATAAATTCTCAACCTTCCTAATGTTGCTATAATATCTTTATAGCTATACGAGAACGATCATTTCAATTTAAAAAAGCAACTGTAGTAGGGTAGTCTATGTTCAAAATTCTCCTCGCCTTTCTGAAAGAAAACAAGGAAAGAACATATCTGTCAATGTAGTAGTTGTTCAGTCAACTGTCCGAAGACAGGTCTGGACTCCACAAGTATACCAAGTAGGCACAACTTATGAGGCAACTAGGCCAGGAGATAGTGGGGTAGGGTGGCCAGTTCCTTTCCCCCTCCATTGCATACATCGCAGATTAGCTACATATTACACTAATCAGACTTCAGATGCACAAAAACAAATTGTTCTTCCTCCGACACGTATCGTCAAGTGAGATGTACTGCCTGATAATAGATGTACGGTACATATCAGCCAGAATCTCATTCAGGGGTATGTCAATGTAGTGTGACAGTTGAAAGTCATGGTATTTCTAGTTCATGAAAAAAAAGATGATTAACATAGTTGACAACTCTTCTCTGACTGCACAAGCTATCTGATGGAATGAATTACTCAATAATCGAAAGGAGACAATGGAAGGTAGACAACATGAAAGGCTAAGAATCTGAGTTCTTATAAAGACTATCGAGGTTGAGAGAAACAAATAAGTGAGCTCCAACCTAAAGACCACCTGTCTCATTCTGTTGCTCAGGCACGACTGAAGGAGTTTGAGAAAATTTTGATTAAAAGGAAGAAAATAGGACGTCAGACTTACTTCACACAATACGGACACGTTGAGGAGTTTTATTTCCTGCAGCCACACAATCCACGATAAGGAGAGACTGAATGAAGTTTGTTATGGAGACTATTACAATTTTACTATGTCACACTATTTTTGACCAATAAAACAGTACAGAACAACATGTTTCAACCAATCATGGTTGCTTAGCTTACAATTTTATTACCTCCCTATATATAAATCCCACAAGGGTAGCTGCCCTTCACTAAGGGTTGCCAAAAGGCACAGCATACTAAACAAATAAAAATAAACATTTGTGTAATGATTGTTATTTTCAAATGGAAGCTACCCTTGGGAAAGTACGTTTATTCAATAATTTTTAGTAATCAGATAGAATATAAAGAAATTTAGGAGTACAGGTGATTACGTAAAATCTGAACATAATATTTCATTATGTCTACAGCAATAATTTTCAAAATTTTTAAAGATATTCCAAAAGAGAATTTTGGAATTGTTCCCCTTGCTCCGAGCAATAATCCAAATACTTCAATCTGTCCTTGTATATGATAATAATACCTAAAGTTTTCAATTGTAGGGTCATAGGGTCATATTTTTATCATCTCCCTAGCATTCGTTTCTTTGTTTGGTCGGTAGCGTACTTGGTATGGCGCTGACCTTCTATGCTCAAGGTTGCGGGTTCGGTCCCGACCCAGATCGATGGCATTTAAGTGCGCTTAAATGTTACAAGCTCATGTCAGTAGATTTACTGGCATATAAAAGAACTCCGGCGATGCTGATATAACCTCTGCAGTTGCGAGCGTCGTTAAATAAACCATAATTTTTTTAATTTTTCTTTCTTTGCCAACATTGTACTTTCAATAAAAAAAGTATACCTTTTAAAATGATTCATGTTTATTTAATCATCCTTAATTAAAACGTTTCTATGATTTTTCTTGTTTATATTATTTAGGTTATGTTATAGCATCCGTTGTATGAAATTATGAATAGTCACGTATCAGAGATTGTTTAATAAATATATTGATAACTGAAGTGGAATGCAACTGTTTTAATAAAAATGAAACTGAAAGAACAAAGCCTTCTTGACTAGTAATCGTCCATAGAGTTCAATGAAGATTGTAGGGCTATAGTTGGCACAACTGGTAACAAGAGAACACCTGAACACTATTACCAGCTAGCGGAATATTTGTAATTTAAGATGGTACAATAATACATTTCCAAGACAGTTCAGAATTTAGTAAGTCAATTAATATTTTATTATATTGGAGTACTTTATTTCTTCCAATCTCCTAATCGTGTAACAGTCAATTAAATTCCACTAGAGTTTTGATTTTCTCTAGATAAATCAAAACTTCTACTCAGATTACTATAGATAATTAGAAGGTAGGAACTGCTCTCATACTAGCTAAAGTTTTGTATTTCGTCTACGAGTTATCTTATCATTACGTTCCTCTTGTACATACCCAGGTAAAATAGCATTAAAATAGCACTAAAAATGACAACTTTTTTCCAAATCATTTTTCAACCAAATTTTCAGAACATGTTTACTACGAGTATGTAAAGGGCTAACAAAATCCTAATTTTGAGCTCTCAAATGTTTTTGGCTTTTTATTTTTATTTATTAATTTTTTTAGAAATATTTTGAAACCCTTGTTTTCAATAGAAGATTTCAATTTGTAAGCTTCCTTTCTTTGATTACATTCAATCATTATTCCTTTCTTACTACTTATTAAATTGCACGTCTGTGAGCCGTAACTCTCGTTTTTTATTTCAAGAGAAGCGCAACTAAATTGATCCATGTTAAAAATTATGTTGAACGAATTTATAAATTGGAAAACATTATTGTTTTAGTTTGAAATTAATACCTGGATTGATAAACATATCAAGTCCATTGAAGTAAATTTTCAGGAAAGCATAAAACCTATATTAGCTTGCCATATAAGTGTAGGCCTACTGAAATAAAGATTTGTATGATTAAAAAAACACGTTTAGATTCGGATTTCGGGCATTATTTTTTACAGGATTTAGGTTAAGCAAAACATAACATGTGTCAGGTAACAAGTAAAATTCGGTAAATATTGGACTTTGGGAACCTTATTCATAGACATTCTTAGCGCGGGCTTCCGGTGGATGATCAGCGAACTAACGTTTTTCGTATTCATAAACCAGTGTTAGCGATATGATATGATATGATATGATATGATATGATATGATATGATATGATATGATATGATATGATATGATATATGATATGATATGATATATGATACGATATATATGATATGATATGATATATGATACGATATATATGATATGATATGATATATGATATGAATCCTGTACAAGTAACCAGTCGATAGCCGGGGCTAGTTTAGCACGCTCGTAGCGCGGGCTAGTGAAATGTCTATGAATAGCACCATAAATGTTTGTAAATTAAGAGATTTAAAATTTATTCTGGAACGTAAATTCTAATATATAGGACTCGGTGCTCACTATATTTACAACAAAGCCACTCTTTGTGATTACTCTATCTAGTCACTTTCCTTCCACGCCCCTCTCATTCACTGAAATCTGTACTCCTTGTATCCAAGTAATGCATTGTCTTTCCCCTTTCATACTTGCTGCCTGAATATATTCCAAACCTCTCCTTGACATTCTCTATTGCGACAGAGCTACAGCGTCAGTTTCCCAAGTTGGAGACAACAGTTCAAATCAAGAATGTACAAGTGAAAATTTTATAGACTAATAAGATTTTACTTGAAGTAGCCTATTGTATTTTTCTACTGTCACTCCATATCTTAGGCATGGCTTTCAATCATCATCACACCGGAATATCACCTTCATATTCTTTATTTGCATTAAAGTACATGGTACATGAAGCATCGTTAAGTTAAAAAAGTAGCCTAAATATAACAGTGCAGTACTTCAGCATTAAGAAGATAAATTGTATAATTAAGATAAATAAGACCTTCACCTCAGGATCAACTCCGTGGTATGACAAACATTCTATTTTCGGTATTAATCATGGAAACTCTATCGTTGATGTAGAAGTGTGAATAGTGAGAAGGGGCGTCCAAAACATATCTGAAATTCTGAATTTGGTACCCTGCAAATGTACTGTTAAAATTATCTTAAGGATACAGATCAGTTGCAAATTGAATTTATGCAATGAAATTCTTTGCAGTCGTAGTATCAGTGGGAAAGCGGTTGTTTCGCGCGGTTTGGCGGAAGCACTGACAAGACAATGGGTGCTCTACGCATTTCGGTGAGCGGATTCCAGTAAACTCGTCTGCATCATCCCTCCCTTCACATTCAAGCATGAGAACAGAACTCGTGGCTTTTAACCTGCACGCGCGAATGTTTTGCACATATTCCTGCAAACATTCCACAGAGTTCTGTATCTGTGTGCTCACGCCACCTGAGAGCAAAATGTGGAACATTTGTATTTCCATCAATCAAAAATACCCTATTGTTCCTAAGTAAATTCAAGGATAACTTATGAAATGAAAAGTACTTGTTCTTTCCTCTTTTCTCCTTTTTTCATTCTTCCTCTCGTACTTTCTCGTCCCTTCTCTTCTTTTATCCATCTCTCCTCTTCTCCTCCAGTTCCCATTCCATCTTCTCTGTCTCTCCTTTATTAGTTCTCCTTCCGCTTTTCTTCGCGTGTTCTCCCTCTGCTCTCTCTTTTCTTCTTCTTCTTCTTCTTCTTCTTCCTTCTTCTTCGTTTCTTGAACATTCTCCTCTCTTTTACTTCATCTTTCCTTAGCCTCAAAAAGAGGTGACATTTCCCCCTCTCTCCTTCTTGTATTTCCACCTTTCTTTCTTACTTTCTTTCCTTCCTTCTATCATTCTTTCTTTCATCATGTTTACGTCACTCTCCCGTAGATAAAGGCGTGTGCTGCAAATGCAACTGATTGGAGATTCATGTCTCTTACACACGGGCAGTCCAGTGTGTTCATTAGCTCTGCAATAAAATGGGGATTTACCTCTCTCAAAATAGTAATATGATTACTTGCGGCCTGACTACTACGTGACCAGATAGGCCTATCTATTGTTTATATGTTTAATGTATAAGAAATGGTACGTAATACTCGTGTGGGCAAATTGTCGAAATTTTCAATATCTGAAAATAATGATTACTTAGACTGATTTAATTTCGCCACTGTCTTTTTATTTATTTTCCAAGTTTAATTCAACAATTGACTTCTTGTCAGAAGGAATTTAAGTTGTTTTTTTTTTTTTAGCAATTGATTTACTTTCATATGATTTGTATTCAGACAGATGAACTCTGTTTACAGTTCGATTTGTACGTATAAAAATCAGGTTAATCATAAAACCGTCTTGCTGTTAATGAGGTTAAATTAAACAATGTTAACCATTCACGTTAAAATAGGAATGTCAGATTAAGACGGGACTTCTTCCACAATAGCAAAACCACCACCAGCACCAACATTAGGCCTATTAATAATAATAATAATAATAATAATAATAATAATAACAATATTATTATTATTATTATTATTATTATTATTATTATTATTAACTACTTTTGTCGGCGAGGTCCGAAGGTTGTTGAGTTCAAATCATGCCTCTTGCATGGATGGATATTCCTTGTTAATGTTCTGTCCTGTGTATGTGTCAGTGAAGGTCCCTACACTCTTTTGACTCCAGGCTAGGAGAGGCTCACAATCGTTCCCTCTCCTACAGGCATTAGTGAGCTAGATCTGTAACAGGGAAGCTTAAACGGAAAAAAAAAACATTTCGATGTAATAGGAAGAGGTGAGTAACTACAATCACATTCGAAAGATTGCGGAGGATAGGATAATACACAGTTAGTGGAATGATTGTAGACAAATGTGGAGTAAGCTGATGAATCCTGTCTAATACCACTTTTTTTTCTGCGACAAAATCCGCTCAGATCAGCAACACATAAAACCAGAGTCTACAGGTTTGGGTATCAACCGGTTAATTTATGATTTCTTTGACGAAATAATAATAATATCACTGATTAACTTTATTTCTTCTTCACTGTGTCAATATTAACACAGTAAAGAAGATACAAAGTTAATCAGTGATTATATAAGTGTTAAAAGTGTATATAGGACAATGAATAATAATAATAATAATAATAATAATAATAATAATAATAATAATAATAATAATAATAATCTAACTTAATCGGCGATTGTATATGTGTTAAAAGTGCATATAGAATAATAATAATAATAATAATAATAATAATAATAATAATAATAATAACAACAACAATAATCCGTGTTCTGGTATTAAATACTCCTATGTTGGATTATTACTTCGTCTTATGAAGTCAGTGGGCCTGCCTTGAGCTCATTTAATGATGAGTTGCCAGTTGATCGTCCTAGTTGAGTTCTACTCTTGATGTGAATAATAATTTTGCCCGCTGCACGATGATATAATAGTAATTACGATGGAAATGATAACAGATGTAACAATAATAGCGCAATAACAGTATACAGGAGGCTTATTTAAAAGTAACGAGGTACGATATGCAATGTAGGAGCAATGGTTGAATTAATTAGAGCAACAAAGAACATTAAAGTACACTGAGAAATACATTCAAAACTTGCGGTCATTGGGTAGTGAAGGTTTTGAACTTCAACAGTCTGTGAGATTTAATTCTCTGAAATATCAATGTAATGCTTATATGAAGGGGTCTATTGGATCCGTTACAATTTGCTATCCCAAACTAGTGACTTTTTTTAGAAGTATGCGTTCGTTATTTTACAATATAAGGAATCTTTTTAGGTATTCGATAATGGTATGGTAATATGTTATAAAATTAGTATAGGTTATTTATTAAATTATAGGCAAATATTCAATATGTATTGACAAAATCGTAATAAAAGATTAATGTTTTAGGGCTGACTTGAGTTTTCATATCGCTATTGGAGTGTGTATTTAAATAATTTTTGGGAAGTGCAGCTTTTTCGATCATACATAAAACGAGTAAATTGGTGTGAGAACGATGCCGGATTCTCAATTAAGATAAGATAGGAATCATATACCAATAGACCAACGTGTCGATGGCGAAATTCGAAGCCACGATTGCTGGCTCCAAGCAACTTAAGTCTTTCGCCTTGAATGTGGAACTCGCCAGCTGAATCTAGCCTATATATCTAAATAACTAGAGTAGGCTATATTCCTTCTCAAATGATATAAGGGACATTGTATTTAAAAACACGTGGCTGATTAATACTATTCAAAATTCAATCGCTGAGAGTCTGAAATAGTATCTGGCTTAATCATTATTCAAAAAACCTCTCATATTAACCGGACTTGTTAAGAATTGAAAGTGATTCTTTTACGGTAAATCATATTTAGCTCACAGAGAATCTGCTGCAATCATACTACTAATATAATACTGTATGTTTTTGCTGTTCACTACCTTTCTGAAAACTGTTCAGGAAATATGAGTTAAGGCCTGTTCTTATTTTCTAAACTTCCTTTCTCTGTCCTCTTGTTCCTTTCACATTTCCATTACTCTTCATTTTTCCTTTGTATATCTAACGATTTTAGCCTAATTACGTTCCCTATATTTTAAGTTTCCTTACTTTTGTTCTCACATTGTTCCTCCATATTCATCATCTCTCCTTTATTTTCCTTTCTCAGCTATCTCCTGGCATTCTCTCTCAGAGATTTCTTTCTGTCTCTCTCTTAGGCTACTATCGCCATGAATGTTCTTTCTTTGACGTACCATAAGTTGGACGTCTATAGAGTAGGTTTTTCATTCCGAAGATTCGAATTGAAGTCTCGGTTTTCGCTGAGTACTCCAATTTCCCCTGTCACAATTACACAGTTTCTTCATTCACGTCCATGAAATATATTATTTTATTAGACTGGTGTCGATGATTATTATTACTCCTTATTGAGAGAATGCACATTATTTTAGATATATTTGTGAATTATTTTTGTGTTCTTTTATTGGCCCCGTATATTTTGTTTTGTTTTTTTTTTTTTTTGTTCAAAATTATCTTAAAATTATCTCATTTATACTTTAATCTTCGCTGCATTTTTTCTATAATATATGATATTTATAAGTTAAGTCTTTCTGTCTTATACCGAATTTTGCATATTGGTACCACAAACCTCTATTACTTATTTCTTCGATTCCACAACCTTTCCTGCTATCATAACTTAATACTCTGTCACAATACGGTTAACACGCTAAAAATTCTACATTGCACAACATCTCTGCATCTCTCATCTTCCACTGTTGCTACTTCTCGTCACTGGAATTCTCTGCTGCCAGAAGTCAAGGACTGCCTAACTTTGATTTAAATTAGAAAAATATCTTATGACGAGTTGCCAGACTTAACACGTTCTGAACACTTAATTTTTATAACGTACATATTCAATTGTCACTCTCTGATTTTATAATATAAATCGTATTCGCTTCTAACTTAACATTAACATGCAATTACTTTTAAATCTAATACATTTGTATGTTTGACTATGTAAGCAAGTTTTACTCATGGTTGAGTGCGAGAGATGGCCTTACGGTCTTAAGTCTGCAATGTTAAATGAAACGTAATAATAATAATAATAATAATAATAATAATAATAATAATAATAATAATAACAACAATAACAATAACAATAATAATAATAGTAATAATAATAGCTATAATAATAATAGTAATAATAATAGCTATTATTATTATTATATAATATATATAATTATTATATAATAATAGTAATAATAATAGCTATTATTATTATTATTATTATTATTATTATTATTGCTACTAGTTACATTAAAATGTAATTAGTTTACTCGTAGATAGCACCTCAGCGTAAAATAAAACCATTTCGTTAGAAGCAAATTTGTCGAAGTGAAATGTCTCCGCCCCATTATAAGCGTTGTTTCCATAAGTACTGATATCCCGGTGTTTCCTGTTGGATATGTTTCCCAGAGCATCGTATAGTATACATACCGTGTAGTTCTTAAATTCCGTACCATTTATTTTGTATTACACTGACTCTTACATCTAAATATTTTTAGCCTCTTTCGTAATCATATTTCTGGTTTCTGATCGATCGATAATTTCTTCTCTTTTTGTCTTTAACGATTTTTCCTCTTTCCTGTAATGTGAGTTTCAGTAATTATTTGCTGGTTTCATAATCTAAGCTTTTTAACTGTCTGAGCTTTCCATGTATAGCGCGACTTCTTTCTGTCCATAATTAAAATTAGAAAACTTTTTGCAATATTTGTTACAAAGATAGTCTGTTTATAATAATCAGAGCGGTTTAACTAATCTTATATGTCTAGATAACATTCTCAGGTTGTTAATTTACAGCAAGTAGACTGTATTTACAAATCGAAAGAAAAGTATTTTATTCGAGATATCATGACCTGATAATGTAGCTATATGAGAATAGAAAACAGTTCGTGTAATGATGATAAGATACTGTATAATCGTTACATTGTATTATTTAATTTTATTGCTGCATTATGTTTGCAAAAGATAACATACAACTAACACGAATGTTATAGCCTAAGAAATAATACTCTCAGCAGCTCATACGAAGTAAAAAGAAGGTGTACAACCGCTTCAAGGCATTCATTCTTGTATGCTCATTAACTATAGAAACGAGAATCAAACTATGGCAATAAGAGAACATTTAGTAGTGATACAAGCCTTGTAACATGATACAAAGTAATCATCCGAATAATAAACGATGAACCCTTAATATTCTAAGGTCACAGAAAACTGTAATACAAGATTTTTTATATTGCTGAATGTGTCTTCTTGGTAACAGAACTTATTATTTGTAATACTTGGGAGCATTCGAATCTTAACTTGAAGAATTCTATAAATTTGATTCTCTACTGCAGTTGTTCCCAAACTGGAGGTTGTGATAAGAGCTGAGGGATCGCGAGGTTATTTACAAAATAAAACAAAAAAAAACGCATTATTAACATACATACTAGAGATGAACAAAACTAACTGTCGCTCTCGCTCGCTGTGTTCGCTGCATTTGTCTTTCGAGTCTCGGCTCGACATTTTCGCTGCGCTTCGAGTCTTGCTCGTCATTCTCGAAATAGCATTTGGTCGGCGTGGAAAAATTTCGTAACTTTGAATAACATACATAACTGAAATAAATAACATTATAAAAGTTTAAATGAGACAAAAAGACAAAACAGAACAGTATCTTAGTTATCAAAATGTTATGATATTACCTATGATTATATAAATAGAAAAAAAAAATTCAAATAAATCTGCATTTGTAAGAAACATGTAACATGACATTAATATATTTTTATTTGGAGATTGGACGCGTGATTTTAAACATATGAAAAGAAAATTCCTAGCCTTTTAATAAAGGCCTAGTAATTAAATAAAGACTGGGGAAGGGATTATTATACACTGAAAGGCAGAGATGTTTCAAATAGGCTACTTGATTGTTTATACATATATAACAGTTGCCAAAGTAGATAAAAGTTCAGTCAGATATAAACAACTGCTGACTTCGAGACTTCGGGAGATTATCAATATCGAGTCTCGGAAGACTCACAACCAGTCTTTACCCTCAAGGACGCTACGTAATATAACACTTTCGTGCAGATTTTCGGCTTTGCGGGCGCTGCTATTCTTGTTTTCTCGATCGTTGTTTATCTCTCATACATATTGTGTATTCAGAAACATAAACAGTCGACATAATAAAAACAAGTTTCAGCAGTTATACAACAAAGTAAAAGATAATTTTATTAGTGCGAAAAAGTGCCTGTTTTTCATAAAGTATCTCTCAAATTTGGACTCCTATTCGATACACACACAGCGATATCACTGTCAAGTTCAATGAGATTTCCCGTCTTTGTTTTGATGTCAAGCATACACGAGAAGCTATTTTGCATAAATACCAGGTTGCAAATATTATAAAAAATTTAAAAGCTTCTTTAGATATTCATGCATTCTTCCGATCCGCAGCTGACCTACATTCTGCGAGGAAGCCTAGATTCAACATTCCATCAGTAGGTACATATATGTGTAAATCATTTGGGGAGGTGGGGGAAAATTTTAGTTGAACGCAATAGTCTAAAAATGTATTTAGTATACATCTGCGACTGTCATATTGTGTTGAGTGTCTTCCAGAAAATACTCGAAGAGCTGTTGTTTAGATTTGTGCAAATTTCATTTAACAAACTAAGTATTTGCCGCACTGGAATGCATCACATTTATTTTTGTCAAGTGATGTAGACCAGAAATCAAGTTTCTTTATAAAGCCTTTGATTTTATCCCTGGCTATTATTATGTTAACATCATAGTCTTGCAAACTCCTACTCTTCAAAGTGTTCAAGTGTTCGAAAATATCAGCAAAGTAGGCTACTAGAAATGATCTTCACATAATATTTCATGTCATTTTTGCACTAAATTTTTCTATTTTGGTTGTTCTTTGGGTAGTTTTCACTAATTTTGAGTGTCATTGTCGTTGTATTCAATTTTATAGGGATTTGTATTTTTCTAATGGGTTTAAGCACCCTACTAGTTCGCTAGGAAGTCTCGCCCAAATGGGGTTGCTACTTCAAAAAGTTTGGGAACCGCTGCTCTAAAGCATATATGACAATTTCACGGCACTTTCTTGAGGATGTATATTAATATTTCCTTATAATATATCTTACCAATAGACTATTTAAATACTATTCTCTCAGAAATTATAGGTAAATAATTTAAAATGAAATAAATAAATAATACTGGCTGAAGAATAACAGGAAACTAACTTGACTATTTTTTTATTGGGTTATTTTACGACGCTGTATCAACATCTAGATTATTTAGCGTCTGAATGAAATGAAGGTGATAATGCCGGTGAAATGATTCCGGGGTCCAGCACCGAAAGTTACCCAGCATTTGCTCGTATTGGGTTGAGGGACACCCCCGGAAAAAACCTCAACCAGGTAACTTGCCCCGACCGGGATTCGAACCCGGGCCACCTGATTTCTCGGCCAGACGCTCTGACCGTTACTCCACAGGTGTGGACTAACTTGACTAAATGATATAAAAAAATATATACTTATCGCTATTGATGTCCTAACCAGAGAAATTGTACAATGAAAAAAAATACTAATATAAAGGATTTAAGAATATAAATGCAATCAAATTTGAATGTGACGGCTACAGTCATTGGTTACCATTAGTAACCAGCGTTCTTGGAATCCAAAGGACTAAAAAATTACATAAGAATACCAGGTACCAGAACAGCAAAACAGCAAGAACTGGTAGATATTCGAAGCTATAGATATGTACTACAATCAACACGCATACGTAGACAAGTACTTGGATTTGCATAACATTATGGAACAATAATGAAAATGAGCCCCGCGCCGTGGCGTCCTGCCTAGGACTCGCGGTACGGAAATTTCGGCCAGTGTATGGGACCGGTGCCCACTCAGCATCGTGATACACTTGGGGAGCTACGATAGGTAGCGAAAATCCGGTTTCCCAAACCAGCTATAACGGCTGGGAGGATCATCGTGCTAACCACACGATACCTCCATTCTGGTTGGATGATCGTCCACCTCTGCTTCGGCATGTGAACGTGAGGCCAGCAGCCGGTTGGTCGGTCTTGGCCCTTCATGGGCTGTAGCGTCATGGATTTACTTTACTAATAAAAATAATGATTTAACGACAGCACTTCTAGAATACTTTTCCTTTTGTGGATATGTACAAAACTGTTGAAGCCACAGCAAGGACCAGAAACTCAGTCGTTGTTAATTGTGTGCCCTATTTCCAAAATAGGAATGAAATTTAGAGTATAAATCCTGGGAAAAATACGCTATAAAGAATATCCTCAATAATAAATGCAATATAGGTAAGCATTTAAAGATGTGCTAACATAAAAGAAAGAAAAAAAAATCAAAGCTGAAGGAATAATCACTACATTCATCTCATTACTCTTCATAAAGTCCAGGACTTCTGTTACTGAGATAAGACAGTGCCATCCAAATAAAAGCCTGTGGTTGGTCATAAGTAGATTAAAAATCCTGCATAATTTCTACATGAATTATGTAGAAAACAATGAGAAACTCGATAGCAGTAGCTAGTGGTTTACTGGCGTAAGTATTAATTCATTTCCCTTAGATGAATTACGAAAAAACGAAAACGAATTACTATAGCAGAATAAGATCTCTTCAAATGTCTACGATAGCGGATGTGCATGCATGTGGAATTTAAGAGAGAATATAGTTGTTGCTTTTGTTCTAAAATTGCCAAAGGGTATCGGTATGAAAAATGTTAAATATCAAAGTACTGAGTAGGAGTAAGAAATAAATGAGAAATGAAACGAGTCTATTTTTAAACAGATTGATGAAGTAGTTTAAAAAGCAAATGAAAGGAACGAACCCAATGTTTAGAACGGGGGGGGGAAGAACACTGCATTAAACGAATAACAAATATTAGTTGATATATATAAATTAAATTATGTTTTATTTAACGACGCTTGCAACTGCCGAGGTTATATCAGCGTCGCCGGTGCCGAAATTTTGTCCCACAGGGGTTATTTCACATGCCAGTAAATCTACTGACATATGCCTGTCGCATTTAAGCACACTTATTCTAAATGCCATCGACCTGGGCCGGGATTGAACCCGTAACCTCGGGCACAAAAGACCAACACTCTACTGACTGCGCCACCCAGGTCGACTATAGCATATATATATATATATATATATATATATATATATATATATTAAATGGGCAACAAAAATAGATTTTTAGAAATTGGTTAATGATTTAGAATACAAATCACGATACGTTGTAAAGAACAAATGAGAGATAGAGTAAAAGACAATGATCATTTACTTTTTTTCCAATTGGTTATTTCACGACGCTTTATCAACTGCTATGGTGATAATGCCGGCGAAAATGAATCCAGGATCCAGCGTCGAAAGCTACCCAGCATTTTCTCTTAATGGGTTGAGGGAAAACCCCGGAAAAAACCTCAATCTGGTAACTTATCCCAGTAGGACTTGACGCTCGTTTCACGATCAAGGATGCTAACCATTAGTCCAAGGTGGTGGACGATAAATGTTCAAAAACAGGATTCGTGTTGAAAGCTAATGAAACAAATATAGAAATATGAAGTTGAAATAAAGGAATGAAAAGACGACAAAAATAAATAGATCTTTTTAGACTGTTGAAATATCAATTGATCAGTATCTCCATTCTTTTTACAGGTTAATAAAGGCTAAATTTAGTTGTGAAAAGAAATAAAGAGCAATGAAAACAATCGAACTCCACGTACTGTTGAATGATCGGTAACTGAATTCAGCATGCTAATGAAGTTATAGTATATTAGATCCGGAATACGAAACAAAGAACGATCTACATGTGACTGTTAAACGGATCTATCACAGCCAAGACAGAGCATCCTAAGTGATTATTCATTAAAATCAATACTGCAAGTCCTTCAAGAAGCAGCAGCAAGAGCATCTGTTAGAAAGTACGGCGGATGGTGCGTCATGAATGGTGCGTGCCGCGCTCCCCTGCACCCGCGAGCAATGTGGTGCACAGGGATGCTCTCGTTTCATCATCTCACCCGCCCGCGTCATGGTGGGGGGCACTGCTTTTGCTATAAATACTGACCGTCACTAAGGCTGGTACATCACAACATTCCAGCACCTGTGGAACACAAGACCACTGGACATGAAGTTTGTGAGTATCTCAGCTTCTTTCACGTCAGGGTCTGGGTTCACAGCTCGGAGCGTCTATTCTAAAACGTTATTCAGAAGAAAATTCGCACTCCGCGATCAAAGATAAACCGTGGGACGAGTTCATGTTCGATTCTAGACCTCGAGCCCCTTCAACAGAAATTATTATTTGCAATAGCAATTTCAAAGGCAGGATTTCGAACCGCGAGTCAGGTAATTCTGACAACTTCTGTGATTTTTCTGAGTCTCCCTGAGTTACGTGTAGCAGAATTTTCAAGCAGGGAAATATCACAGTGCCGGTACCTTTACTATGTACTTATAAAGGGTCTCTGGAAGTTCAGAATGTACAGAAACCCAATCTCCATCTGAAGATGTCAGTCATGGCTTTGCAAATATTAGAGTTCCTTTGAGTACCATAAAATCAAATAACTAAACATAAATATTTTATTACAACCATTTTTTGTTCATACAGTCTATGAGAACTCCTATATATTGTATGTATTATATAAAAATACGCATTTTACAGCTAGAAAATCGAAGCTGATTTTAGAAGAGCTCTAAAATTTAAAATAATTCAGAAATCTTCGTTAAACGTAACTAACAAATAATAATACTTTCCAAATTTTAATAATACTATATTTACGTAACATGTTATCGTTAAAAGTATGTTGCACACATTTAAAACCATTTGGTACTTTATATATTTATTTTCAATTTGAAACAAAATCTTTTTACTCTCTATTACACAGATAAAATTATACTGCCTTTAAAAGAAACCCAAAGAAGTTGATCTGTTCCATATTTAATTTGAAATAATTTTTGGCATTATACAAAATGCACTCGAGAGTTTTAACTGTATTTTCCTCTACAAACACACTCATCCAAATTTTAGAATCAGAGATTTATACAGTATCTGCTAAAAATTAAATAGGCCTACGTAAGTTGAAAGACAACTATTACAAGTAAAAGAGTGTATTATTAAACTCAAATGAAGTTGCACTTATACTTGTGTACTTTCAATCAAAACATTTCGATAAAATGACCTTTAATTTAATGGACTTTGAAGTTTGTACCAGAAAGTGAGTGATCTGGGCCTTAAATTACTACGAACTATAAACTTAATTATTTTGCTATTATCCTTTTAAATACAATCCGTTTTTAAATCCATATTTTATTTGACTATGCAAAATGGAAATAATGCCAAAAATATAAGTGTATACGAGTATTCTTTTACATGTATATATATTTTCTCAGCCAATAAGTTCATTGACAATTCGAAATTGAACACACGAATTATAATTATATCTCTTCATTTAATTTCATCAACAACCAATAAAATCATTTCTAGCGTAGGCTACTGGAATTACCTTTCAATGAATAATTCAGTGTTTGGAGAATATAGTAGGCATTTCAAGCTGCAGAAGTTACGTAGACTAAGTTATAAGTGTTACAACATTCATAAAATTAATTGTTTATTAAATTTTATACCTGTAATATATGTAAAAGGCAAAATATTCGTGTACACGCTATTACTCCTACCAGAGAGCAGGGAAGTAGTACTACCACACTCATTGGATCTCGACACTAGAAAGAAGTTGTAAAGCACCCGAGAAAGATACGATACCGGTACTAATTTTATGAGAGATTGAGCGGATTGTGAAGACGTTCTGAAAGAAACAGCGAAATCAAAAATATTGACTCAACATTGAATATTGAAGGCGTGTTCTTGCTAAATAATAGACATTGCATATTCCTGCCTATACGCGATCTGCAGGCCTATAAACTATGCAATTGCCACTTTTCTAAGATCACACTTGTTTCAAAAGTTATACCTACCTACAAGCGATCGTTATTGAACTAGGGCATTCACCACCTTTCTAAGATATTTGTTTTAAAATTTATAGTACCGACCTACAAGCGATCTGCATTAAACTACTGCAAACGCCACTGGTCTAAAATCATATTGAATTTGTTTTAAACTTACCAATATCTAGCTACCTACATGCGGTCTGCTATTAAATAAGTACAGTCAGCACTCTTCCAAGATCATATTTGTTTTAGGTGAAAGCTAGATCAAATTACTTGCAAGTATATGAAATCAGGATCATTTGCATGGAGGTAGGTTACTCTGTTCTGTTACGTAACGTACTCCGGGCAGAGTTCATGCATGTCGTTAAGTTACACATGCTGGGTTCGTTAATTCAACAATGTCGACAGGTGAACACGATTCCATCGCTATTTGTTCTTTCTCACATCGGACAGCTATTTCCTAAATCAGCACTAATTGACAAGACAAGCATCAGTTTTCGTGTTTTTGTAGCACACGCGCTGAACAGTTCGAATGCAATTTCACTCAATCTATTTCTCATCTCAGTAAGTCAATATACGGTGAATTAGAATCCTCTTCATTCTAAATTGTGGCTTTCTTCGGTATCCAGAAAAAAAAAAAAAAAACTGGAAACCGGATAGCAATACTGCAGCAAAAAAAAAAAATTATAAATCTTTAAAAGTGAGAAGGAAACATACAATTGTGTCTATATTCTGCCTTAAATTTTATTAAATAATTGCAATGGTTTTTAATATTTTCTTGGGAGTTATAAGTAACGTTAAGGATACTAAAATTTTACTTCGTGTTTCTCTGTTGGTATAATTAAGTGTTCATTCCTACACCATAATATCCAATATTTTCGCTAGTTTGTTATTTTTACAAACCCCACAACAAAAACCATAGCTCTACATTATTTTCTAGCACAAAAATAAGTCTTCGAAATTTTCATTTGTATAACACGCGATAACAGACGTATAACACTTCATAGACAGAGAGTCGAAATCCTTTACACTCATCTCATGGAAGAGCATGCTTGAAATGAGACGCAATTCAAGCGAACGTTTAAATTGCTTTCACAAATACCGTTTCTTTGTTGGGATCATAGTCACACTCTACAGAGGCATGTTAACTCCATCTACAAGTTTTCAGTCACATCATAGGTAACTGTTTCTATAATTCAATTACCTTTTAAGTCACAGGGAATATTGAATTTACAATAACTTGTTTCTCAATAACGGACAAGAATTTGATTGCCAGTGTATCCTAACAGATTTGTAGTAAATAGGGCAACTGTTCAATTTAATTCTATTATTTCTCTATCTCTGAACACTTTGTGCAATTAAAGAAAATTAAAAAAAAATTATAAGCTTTTCTTGTATCTACAAAATTAACAATCTGCTAAAGTTTCCGATATCATTTCTGACAGAAAGTATGGATACACACCATGAAGGCGCATGAGCGCACGGAAGTGGTGACCTTGGCACTAGAATAAGGTATTGTAGTCGGTATCACGCTCCGACTGCCTTTTACCAATGGAAAAGTCCCAGTATTCAACTCGTCACGAGGCTGAGTGAACCCCGGGGGTCGTTCTGGTAGTTTGACAAAGAGATATAATCTTGCCACCAATCGAGATTGAACCGTGGACTTCCCAGTCCGTAGCCAGTTGCTCCGTCAATCCGATCACGCTTTTTTATGCAAACTATGACAAATTTTCTGACGTATGCTCAGTCTCCTGCCGAATTGTTATCTGTAAGTAATTCTTTAAGCCATAATAAAAAGTAAAC
Organism: Periplaneta americana; assembly: GCF_040183065.1. Classification (NCBI taxonomy): domain Eukaryota; kingdom Metazoa; phylum Arthropoda; class Insecta; order Blattodea; family Blattidae; genus Periplaneta; species Periplaneta americana. The sequence goes on along the minus strand of NC_091118.1, from coordinate 91,892,402 downwards.
CGTAATTTCTAAATTCAAAATGCAGATTTACAGTCACAAATCTTATACCTCATATTTTAATTAGGTATGTAGCAGAACCTGGGAAAAAAAATTATATTAATAATAAGATATCTTACTGTGTGCTAAGGATTTTCTTTCTTAGCTACAAAATCCAGTATTTGATCACTTTCGAGCGTAAATCAATTATTATTTTTCTTCCCTTAAACTAAAATGAAATATGGCAAGATAAAATGTACCGGTATGTACTTCTATGCATAAGTTCCAAAGAACGCAGGTGAATTCCCGGCAGGAAAGTGAAGATTTCTCTCTCCTGTAGTAATTAGATGTCTATCTCCTACCCTATGTTGTTTGAAGAAATGACGTTAATGCATGCTAACCACATAACAAAGGAGCATCGATATCTAATATCTAATGCTGGTTCGTAATATTTACAAGAGTGAGAATGAGACGGGTTAAAGAATTCAATATTTGAAGAAAAATAAATACTATAATGCTAATCATGACCATTATCATCATCATGGTCTAAGAAATACTCCGTAACTATGATAGCTTCCTGACGAAGCTAAATATTATTTGCAGCATGTAAAGAGTTGTTAGTAAGTAAAGAAAGACCCATGCTCTATATCACGTCAGAAAGATTCATATTGTTCTCTGTAACTCTTCTGGGTGAAAATATGTCTATTTTGAAGCAGCCATGCCTAAATGGATTACCGTATTTGGTGATTAGGTACTCCAATTTGGAAGCGAGGTCGTCTAACAAATTTTCTTCTTTAATCGCACGGAAAGGTTACGGCATTACGACATACAATCCTTCAAAGATCAGAATTAATTACTTGTAAATGGCTCGACATACGTCACGAACATCATTGCCTTGGAAACCATGCGAGTTCCAGATCATCCCACCGATATATTTCTCTGTTTACCAACATTCAATCGAAGATTATCAATCAAACTAAAGTGTTCACAACTTACTGCTTTAATAACTCTATGAAGTGCAGAAGTTAAGCGATAACGTTAACGGTAGTAGGAGAACATTTCTGAAATAAACATAATTAATTAATTTATAAAACATAAATCATGTTTGTTGACGTTATATTCGGAATTAATATAAATGAAAAGAAGAAAGTTCGCGTAATGACTTTAGCTAGAATGAAAGGCCCTAAGTCGAACTAGGACCTTCTTAATGTAAAGATAGCAGTCAGCTAGAGGGTCATCTTTGTAAGAACTCATATATTTCTTGGAATGGCCACAATTTTAAATAGCGAAAAGTATTCAGTGAATGTGAAGCAATAACAAAATACCTGCCTTAGAGTCACTTTTATAATAAATCTCACAGAATCTTTTGCAGGCCGAATCACGGTTGGTTTGGTAAGAAGCAATTAGCAGATTGGGCTGAACTGCGCTCAAGTACTTTTGGTTTCATTCTCATGACAATTTTGTTTATGTTTGTGACAATTTTATCTACAATTTTATAACTTTTGGTCAATTGCAATTTGATAAAATAGCCTACATACTGTACTTTAGCATCATCCCCAGTTGTAATAAATATGAATTAATCCAGTTACAGGTTAGAGCTGGGTTCGAATCCTGGCAAGGAAATGAGAGATTTATCTCTTTGTTTGTTTCGTTCTGAGTTGTCTTCTTGTCTTGTTGTCATGTTGACCATAAACAAATAAATTTCAATCTCTCCTGACTGCGTTGTGTTTATTCAAAATCTTCGTACGGGTGATGATGAGATAAACCAAATTTCAACGTCCTGAGAGTAACTGTCTTCCGCAATGTAAGCGTATTGTACGAAACCAAATTAACTACAGTAGTTTAACAAGGTTGACCTGACATATGCCAGTAACGAAGACATATTAAAGAGACGAACGTGACATCTTTCTAATCTCCTAATAAGAATTGGTCCTGATGCTAGTGAAAATAAGTTTCTATCACCATTATTACGCAACAAAACCCAGAATTCTCGAGCATGTAGCCAATTCTCCCACAGTAGGGCGTTTTCTTCTATGTAATAAAATATTATACAAACAGTAATACTTCTTAAGTAAGAGAGGAAAAAGTCGTGAAAAAAAATTACGGTTGTACTCGCTCGTATAACAGGATTACATAAAGATGTTCTTATTCTAATAGCAATAAAGTCGAGCCTTTATTGGAAATACACAGTCAAGTGTGAAGCGAACTATCAAGAAATCTCGTGTCAAGAGGTCACTCCAACACCACACAAGTTGTTCTCCGAGGCAGAACAAAGAGCTGGGTTAGGGTTACTATAGTGAAGAAAAACAAAAGCATAATGCCGCCGCAATTACATTGCGTAATAACTGGAGAAACAAAACATCTACCTCATACTTATTGGAAGCATCCGCTATACATCTTCATATGTCTAACCACAACACGTTTCTACGTTGTTTTTATTCGGTTATGATTAATGTAAATCATTGTATGAACTTTTTGTAACACTTGTATTGGCCGTACAAGCGATCAGTATTAAGTTTCATGTAACATTTAAGAGGTATGGTCTATATTCATACTATAAACATGTACATTACATAATGCGAAAATTGATCAATATAGGTCTATTTTAATAAACACACGTACTTAATATGTAGAGTTTCAAAGTTTCATTGTAACTATAATACTAAAGAAATTAATGAAACCGTATTCTGCAATAATACCAGCTAATCAGCGTTTTGAAGTTCCAAACGATGTTTGAATTGTTTATTATAATATTTCTCATCTTTCCTGAATAGTTTCCTGAATAAACAAAATTAGTTTGTAATAATTATACAGTAAGCATTATTCAGATTCTGAAGGTATAATTGAAGGGTTCAGAACCATAATGGGCCAAGCGCCATTTGCTAAAACCGTAGAAAACAAGGGTTAAAATGAAGTTATCACCATAATTCAATGGAAACATATAGCAAGTAATATAAAATATACACATTCAAACTAAATGATATGTCAATCTTCATTGACCTATGGTATTCACTTAACTTCAACTCTTGCTTTCTCCGTTTTTAATAAATGGCGCTTGGCCCACTATGGCTCTGAACCCTTCAATTCAGTTCAGTATTTTGCACAGTTTCGTTGTAAAGGCTATATAAAATGCTTTCTCGAAGTCTATTGTCACTCTTATCCTACCATTTCAGTAACATTCGCTTCTTATATTGGCTGCCGTGGTGTACGCAGAGATGAAGACGCAATTTTAATACTTCGTGGAAATGATAACAGTGTGTTCGAACCCGCTTAGGATATGGACCACGCATGTTCAGAGTGGACTTTTCTCATTTTTAAACGATGTGCAACAGTGACGTAGAATCTCAGAATCGCATGCATGCACACGCTTAAAAGAGATTCTCGTTTAAAGCCTAGAAATGTCCGCACTGAACTTGCCTGGTATGGATGGTCGCGTCTTCTGTTGGATGGAAACCCAAGTAATTTTTTTCTTGCCTTATCGGAATCTTGTTTTCCCCTCTAATGTCAGGTCGAAAATTACCATTATCTTTGTACAATCCCTGTAGTTAAAAACGGGTATTAAATGAAGAATCACTTCCATACTGTGGACCCGTTAGTGTAGTTAAGTAATAACCAATATTTTCTACTTCGCACATTACATTTCTTTGCACCTTTCTCTTAAAATAACAGCTGTTTTCGGAAAAATAGTTAATTGATATATCTTGGTAAAACACTTGAGGCTGTATTAATATTTTGTCATGGCCAAGATCACGGAAGAGATTGAAGCGTACAAATTGCGCAATTATTGTAACGACTGCAATCTTTGCGTAGCTGTTACCCAACTCCAGCAGAGATTCGATCTAGTATATCTTCCTCTCCCTTCAGGATGACCTCGCAATTAGTCTGTTGGTCACCTGAGAGTCCTCTCACCGGGCAACGTACCATCAGTACCTACAGAGAGAGACAGGAGTCTTGTCTCGTGTTTATGCGAGGAATTTAAAACCGCTTTCAGGCTCCCAAAAGGTCATACTTTCGTTATTTACAGAGGAGATATTTTTAAAATCGGATGCGATGTACGTACCGCTGATAATTTTCTAGAATCATATATTTAATACGGCAAAATAATAATCTTACACAATGGCTGAGGGACCCAATTCCAACGCTGCAAGAGAGCAACGAATGCGGTTTCAAATCTCTCTTTGTTACATGTACATTTACTTTTTCCATGTGATGGTCTGTGCTACAGTATATTGGGATGAGATTCAAAATGCTGCCGACTCAATGCCTGAGGAGTTCAACATGTGCTCGTCTTTTGTAGACTGAAATCATTAGGATAAACCTTATTAGAAATGCATAGTAGTCTCGGGGTAAAATAATTGTTTATCATCTCAGAGACCATGATATTGGGTTCGACTCCCGTTCCTGTATCAGACATGAATGTTTGTCCGTTGTCACGTTGATTTTCTTTATTATCCTAGATCTGGTATCAAACTGAATTATTAACAGTTCAACCGTGTATCGGCCACTTCCAGCTTTTGCAGTAAGAAAGAAGAGAAAAAATATATATTCCTATAATTTCATTTCAATCAATATAATTTAATTCCTAATAATTATCCAGGCATGTTTGCCTGCCAATCCGGAGCTGCGCTCAGGCGTGGGTTCAATTCCCACTTGGACTGAGTACCTGGTTGGGTTTTCTCACGTTTACTTGAATCGTAAGGCGAATGTGAGGTAATTTATGAAAACTCCTCTGTCTCATCTCGCCATCTCGTTTTCACAAATTCCATCGAATAACCTAGTATGTTGGCACAGCGTCATTAAATGACCGAGTAAAAATATTCGTATGACAGAAAGCATAAAAAATTACTGTCTAGTAATGCCGGATATTTTCACATGAAGTGGTGATAATGAAGATAGGAGTTGTGGTAGGAGGAGAAAGAGTATCCTGAGACTATCTGTTCTACCGCTGTCACGAATGCCACTTACATTCTTCGAATTTGAACCTGAATCTTCAGCATGGAAAATAAAGTTACAGACGTTCTTCATTACTATGAAATAATAAAGAGATTCTTAAACTGATATAAATTGCATTCCCTCCAATAGTCAACTTCCGTGGTGTAGCGTTTATCGTAATTAACGAAAGTAAGCGAGTATAATCCGGGAAATGAAATTTTAGATGGATAGAAACCAAAATTATAGAATTTTTAGGATGAAGTGAAGTCACTGAAGTCTTTTAGTAGGCTTACTATATATCTTAGTAACAGATGTGATCATGATATTAGCTGTTCAGACCTTTTGTAGAAAAGTGTAATAGATTATCGATTCAAAATTTTACTGGAAACGATAATAGAAGGTGCAACAATTCAAATAACTGTCAAATAATCAGAAACTAGTTTACAAGAGTCAGTGGCTTCGTTTCCCACTAACTGGCATTGTAAACAAACATCTCTGTTTTGAGCCCCACATTCCCGTCCCTCCCTCTCTTCAGAGTATTCAACAACGTTGCTAGACTCATTATTTCCATGTTAAATGGAACTCGAACATACCAATATTTTCTGTGAAATACAACAGTATAAAGTATCTTCAAAGCCATATCGAAAAATTCACCTGTAATTGTCGAGCAATTACATCATATCTGACATTTCCCGCAAATAATTATCGTATCGTGTTTCCAGTGTTACATTCACTGGGGAACGTCTGAATCGATCCTTTTTACTAATTCAACACAACCTGTTTTACAGCTTTGTAGCGGCGCTTCTGTGGCTAAGAAACCATTCATGCCTTGTACTTAACGTTACGTAACGGATTATATAGTGTGCTCGTGTGTGTCCTGCTCGTACTGCATGAATAAATTACTTCGTCTCATTCGCAGATTCGTTCTCTCTAACGACCGTATTACAAGCAGGTCCGACTGAAGATGACTTGCACGGAACTAATTCCATTAGCCTCGTTACATAACTTTTGTAATTATTTGCCGCAAATAAACATTGCTTGGTTGTAATGTACGTCAAATCTTCTCTTCCCAGTATTGATCGTGGTCATTTCCACTGCCGGGAGTCGAATTCGTGGTTAGGAGGAGATGCAACCGGATGCGCTACTTCTCTAACCTTAGTGGTGAACTGCTTATGAAGTGTTACATCTATATCGCTCACCCTCATCTTTATAAATTCACAGAAGTGTTGAGGAAGAATTCAAATTGATACATAGACCTACATAAAAATGAGCGAGAATCCTAGTACCAAAAGACCGACACAATTAAAGAAAAAACGAATTTATAGGAGAGCAAATAGCTGATAAAGTCTCAAAGTCAATAAGCAGACTGGAATATAATACATAATAGCACTATGCTACAATAAGTTTTTTCAAAAACATAAAACTCACAGTTCATCTTGACTGTCTGTATTAATTACTAAATGACTTATAGCAGTACCAAAAATATGATACTCAAAATTTTAAACCATGTCTAGGCAATTTTTATGAGGTGATTATTGCAACGCTTTAGACCTAGATAAGAGTGAATAGATGATTCGATTATAATTATCCATTTGTATATGAGAGCTATTTTGCTGCCTCGAGTCAAGAATGTGCCCACCCTTGCCTTATGACAGTCCTGAACCTGCATACAATGGGAAGGAAAATATTGATAAATTCAATATGTGATGTAATTTGTATCGGACTCAACTTATATTATGTATAACAATGGACAATTCTTCGTAAATTAAAGCAAATTATAAGCCACTGTTCTTTCCATCTTCCCAGCAGGCCTACGAAAACTTTGAAATTTAATTCAGCTAGACGTGAGCCTTTTTTATATGGCAGCATGTTTGTGGAGTTCATATTCAGTAAAGACTGTGAATTCTTGTCTCTGCAGTTCCTTGTAGCCGCCCTGGTGGGCATGGCCGCGGCCGCCAGCCTTGACAACACGTACCTCCCTCCTTCTGGAGCCGCAGGATCAGGAGGTTCACCTGGAGCTATCCAAGCCCCATTCGGACCCAACGCCGGTGGTGCTGGCGGCAGATTTGGCGGTGGCGGCGGTGGTGGTAGATTCGGAGGCGGTGGCGCAGGAGGATTTGGAGGTGGTGCCGGCGGCCGCGGTGGATTTGGAGGCGGTGCCGGTGGACGTGGTGGCGGCGGATTTGGTGGCGGCGCCGGCGGCCGTGGTGGTGGATTTGGAGGCGGTGCCGGCGGTGGTGCTGGAGGATTTGGAGGCGGTGCCGGCGGTGGTGCTGGAGGATTTGGAGGCGGTGCCGGCGGTGGTGCTGGAGGATTTGGAGGCGGTGCCGGCGGTGGAGCTGGAGGATTTGGAGGTGGTGCCGGAGGTGGCTATAGAGGAGGTGCCGGTGGTGGTTTTGGAGGTGGCGCCGGAGCTGGTGGTTTCGGAGGTGGCCCATCTGGACCAGTCATTCCCATCTTGAGCTACGAGAACGAAAACAACGGAGACGGCAGCTACCGTTATAGGTGAGTGCGATGCAATAACGATCATTTCATGACGTGATTCAGTAATCCCATTTTACATTATATTTTAGCCATCGATTTCCTCTGCTCTTACATTAATTCATCTTAGACTTTCTGTGATATTCCCACTTCTTTGTCGTATGTAAAATATTATGTAGAGGTATTCCTGTTTCTATTATCTTCATTTCCATAGTGCTTTTGTTCATGTTTACGTATTAATCCACTAATTATTATCCATTATCATCTCCTTAATTCTCTTTCTCTAAGAATCTACAATACGTATTTATCCAGTCTCACAGTAAATTAATAACAGTATTTTGAAATAACATGATTGTTAAGAAAATAAAACGAAGTACAGGTATCCCCTACAGACGGGGTTTGATAATTATAATCATAGTTATAGTGATCATTCCATTAATAGGAATATGCTAGTTTCGGCTCCCAACTTACGTTTGTAAAGTCTAAGAAAGGGGATTTTATGTAATATTTTGTGCATTTTATTTTTCGCTATAAATGAAGACTAGGATTCATTAAAATACAAAAGCTTATATGTATTCGTTTATTGAAATATTCAGATATAGGTAGAATTTGCCTTTAGTACAAATAATTTTGGCGTTCAATGAACCGCTTTGGCGTTTCCCCCCCGGACCAATAATTCAATCCCAAAGTTATTCTTCGGCAGTCATAACTTTTTGTACTGAAGACGAAGACAAGTTAGATATGTAAATATCTTAGGCTAACCTCATGGTTTATATAATAACGGCTTACAGGAATGCCCCAACTTATAAAAAATTTCGACCCACAATAACGTTTGTATTCAGAACTTGAGGTATATAGACTTCTACTGAACCTTTTGGGAGGGGAAAAGGAAAAAAATGGATGCGATAATTTAACTTCTATGTGCCAATTTTAATCCTGAAAAGTACCATAGATGTAGGGCCAGATACTTCCTATCACTCACCAGATTGAAAGACCAACCTTAACTTAACATCATTTATCGATCCACGCTCGTAAGCATTGCAGATAGGAAGAAGTTGCGTGAGTTAATCCGCTGTCTGTGTCGACAGAGACTCGGCTTGTGTTTATTTCACATCACATAACATTACCATACTTAAAAATATGCCAGATCTCGAAAAATTCCACATGTGCATTTTTTCAATTCCGTCCGACACCACTAAGAATCGCAGTAAGAATTAGCTCAATCACGTATTGCATATACAAGAGCAAGTGGTACAAAATCTCACGAGTCTCTGTACATAACTACTAATAATCTCATCAGAGTTCTTTTAGTGAGTTGTATTTCATATTCTTTACACAACGCAATCAGAAAAGAGCAGGTTCTTGTGCGTGATGTCACCAACAATTATCTACGTACTGGACCAGCTACTGCGTGCAGAATATCTTGCAGAATCTGCAAAAAAATGTTAGCATAGTCATTACCATACACTGCATGAAAGTTCAGTTCTGAGCTAACCATTTCATAACTGCATTCCATCCGATCAGGCAAGCATGCAAATCTCTTCTTTTGTTTCTTTTCTTCCCACCCAAATCAGCTACATGGGTCTCTCCCAGCAAAATAGATTCACACAATTTAATTTCCGTTTCCTCACACAAAGATCTCGTGTGAGAAGTATAGTACATTAAGCTTTCAAGTTATAGCGGCAGACAAAGGGAGCTCCAGTTCATAAAGTACATAACAAATTCCTTTGTTTAATTATACGGTTGCTCCCTTGTTACCCGTTTGTGCGCGTCTTAATAAATTACAATAGTTACCGTGGTAACGAACATTTAACAAAACGATTATGCAAAGAGACTTCACAGCCGCATTAAGACAATTTCTCGCTAACAGTAATTAAACGATATAACATTAATTTCTCTTCTTAAAAAACCTGAATACATCACTGAATTGTCTACTTTAAAATGAATCTTCTTATTACTAAATTGAAATGATAAAACTATATTCCCAAATTTTTATTTTATGATGACTTTTCACTAATTGTTTTCCCATATTTAAAATATTGTTTATTACGCAGTAAATGAAAATATCCTACATATTTATTAATTTGGGTCCAATCTCTTTGTCTTCTTTAATTTCTCGTAATCTCTAATTACCTGAAAGATGACAGGTATGAAACTGCAAGTACAACCATGAGTCAGAAATATTATTTAGTATCTTGAAACTTCCCCAGAAAGTGGCGATGATAAAGACAATAATCAGAAATATCCTGATAAAGTATTACTTCTGTAGTCCATCATAAGATTTGCCAATAACTTAAATTGAAATCGACCCACAAATATCTACAGTACATGCATTAATTATTTTGCGTTTAACTTTGAGTATTTAAAGCGTATAAAAGAACGGACTCTTTCCGACAATTTTGGGAATCCTTATTGGTTTAAAGATGAAGATGGAAATTCAAAAATTGAAGATAGAATTTCTACTTCTACATAGTTTAAATATCGAAGAACTTTACCAAAATTGAGAGCAAAATTTTGAATTCACACAAGTTGAAATAAATATACCGTTATTTATAACTATTTTTCAAATCTATTATTTTTAAATGAATCTCGTGAAACAGTTCATCATTAATCGAGTGTCATAAACATAAAACAAGACAAGTCATTGTTATTTTGAAATCGCAACACTTCATTATTTTATTGCCAAAGGAAATAAATCTTGTGAATTTTTCAAAACAATCACTTGTTAAGTTTTAGTAAAATTTATTATTTTTCTATGGCTACTTTCACATGAATTGATTCCTAAATTATTCCAAATATTTTGGCAGATATGTATCTTCTCTTCCTACCCGGTAAGATAAGGAATTCAAATTCAGCTTAAAGAATTAATAGCTGACTTTAACGTGGAAAGTATATTTTACAATAAATAGCACAATTTATAACGTACAATTTATCTGAGTGTACGTTGTTAAGCTTGTATGCAATTTATAGTTCAACAGTTCATTACGAACGAAGAGTAATCTGTGTACCAACAAAGCAAACCTCCCAGAGAAGGTGTAAAATCCTTAATTTGCGGAGCAATTAAAGAGTATGAAGTGCTCGTATAACAAGCAATGCTACTTGGAGAACAAGTTCTACGAGTGCGTTTCAAGTTCTTGCCAGCAGCGATGTTTGTTTTACGTCTGCACTACTTCCACTAATGACACTTATTTAGCCTTCTTATGAAGAGGTAAATAAATCACTCTAGAAGACTGGGAGGCAGATATTAAAGTTGTCTCAGACTAAGATTGTTATATAGCAAGATAAGAACTGATGGCGAACTTGCATGAAACTGAGCTCAAGAAGTTCAATTCTTATTAGGCACAAAACCATATACCATTCATCTCGGCATCGGACAGAAAGAAATTTTCATAATTTATTGTCAGCCATCGTGATGAACACGAAGTATGTGTGTAATTCTGACGACGCGTGAACGTCACTGTCGTGAGTTTGAATCCCACCTAGGAAAGACTGTCCGTTCTCAATGTGACGTTCTGTATTGTCTTAGGAGGAAAGCATAGTAAGCCTTTCTAATAATATGAATATCGAGAAAATGCGCCCAGAATACATAGGCGTAGAATTAAAAAATCTCGATTATGCATATCATCGGTGTTGTAAGTTTAATTTGTATACATAAAACTGCTTAAAATTCTTTAATTGTTTATTCTTCTGTAGCTAAACAAACTATTCGCAAAAACAACTCATAATTACAATTATTTAAATAATATTAAAATAATACCAATTCTTTATTCTATTCTTTGCTGTAGCTGCAGCGATAGCTTCCGTGGCAACAAATTCGACCTTTAGGATTCGATTCCCATCAGAGATGTAGAAATTATCTCGCCATCATGATAACCGAGTGTGTTTGCTGACTTGTATCACCCTCCGTGGTTTTAAACTGTCCAACTGACCAAGGAGTCTAGCTTCTTGTGAATGTCTAATGTTAGTCAATGTAAATTAATAATCTTCACAGTAACGAAGACGTACAGGCAAAAGATCTCAATCTAAACAGATGGAGACGATAGCTTTTAGATTATAATAATTATTACAATCTTCAATATCTTAAATGTAACTCTTAAAAAAGAAACGTTAATGAAATATCTCTAAAATAGTTCCAATGCAAAATTCGGGTCTCTAGTTAGGCCTAGATAAATTCATCCGACGAAACTAGTGCCGAGATAATTTTGACACTGAGAAATTTAAAAAAGAAAATGTATCTTAATGTTTCATAGAGAAAAAGAATCATTTAAAAGACCAACGCTTACATGAAATATTAGAAGATCGATTTATTTCCTGAGGAAGTGCTGAAATTGCGAGCAAGTGCCAGGAAAGTCATTGCATTTGGCTTCATTCTGGAAACTTCAGAAAGAAAATGTAGCTTGCGTGTGTCACAATCAGCTTTGTTGATATTCGTAAAGGAATCAGGTACAAGCCGCTACTCAATCAGTTGACAAATTCTCATTGAAGGCACCAAGATTATACACCAAATAGCTTCTTTAGGATTTATAATGATCAGAAACTGTGAGGCAAGTTTTCTTTGTGTACTTCGGTTCCAATATTATTTCCATTCCTCCATTGTGTTACCACTATATCGTCTGTGAATAGTATTTGTAATTAACAAGAGACATTTTATTTAGAGTTTTTCGAATAGCCTATTGTATCAGCCATGATATTTTCCACGTTTTTCCTACAAAGGCTTCTTTTATCTAAAGAGACGTTGTTCTGCATTTGCAATCGAAACATTTCTCTTCTTAGATGGAGTAGAGAATTTGATAGGGAGAGAAATAGTTTGTCAGTTTTTTTTACCTAGATTCCTCTCAGTTATTTATAAAATTATTTCATGTAATTTTAATCTTCCGTCTACGTCTCACAGAGTCCTCAGCCTTGCCTCTTTTATAAAGCAAGCTGTATTTAGAAGAGGAAGAACATTACATAAAATTAAAAATTACAAGTAATGGTCGATATTGGTAATAGTCGAAAAACAAATATCAATCTCTCCTAATTCCATAACATCATAGAAATAAAACAACTTATACTTTTCCATGTGAGTAATGGATTCTAGTTAGAGAGGAACGCTAAATAGGAAACCATAACTATTTACTAAACATTAATTCTGAAGTACCGTAATTTAAACAAGACATAAACACATTTCTTCTAAATTGTTACAGCTACGCGATCGTACTGCTACTCTGAGCAAAGAATGTCTATACTGTAAAAGTGCTTCAAGCAGAGTTTTTGTGGGTTATATTATGACGCTTTATCAACTGCTGTTGTTATCTAGCGTCTGAATGATATGAAGGTGTTAATGCCGACGAAATAGTCTACGTTCCAGCGCCGAAAGTTACCAGCATTTCCTGTTAATGGGTTGAGGGAAAACCTAGGAAAAACCTCAACCAGGTAACCTGTCCCAACCAGGATTTGAACACAGATCTGCTCGTTTCACGGTCAGGCATGGTAACCGTTACTTCGCAGCGGTGGACTTCGAGCAGAGTTGTCAAAGTAATATTCCAGTTATGTGGTAACATGTCAATGTGAGCGATATCACTTCACAAACTTAGCTGAGAGGGAAAATTGTACTCCAAGAATTTTAAATGTCTTTAATAATTCAGACGTCAGTATTATAGGATTTCTTGAATTTCAGCTACGAGACCGGTAATGGAATCAGCGCCCAGGAACAAGGCTATTTGAAGAATGCCGGAGCAGGACCCGACGCAGAAGCCGAGACTGTTCAGGGATCCTACTCGTACACTGGTCCTGATGGTGTTACAATTAGCTTGACCTACACCGCCGACGAGAACGGATTCGTACCTCAGGGAGATCACCTGCCCACACCCCCACCCATCCCCGAGGCCATTCTCAAGTCCCTGGAACAGAACGCCGCTGAGGAGGCAGCAGCCGCTGCTGGAGGTTTCGGAGCAGGAGGCGGTGCAGGTGGCTATCCCAGCGGAGGCGGCGGCGGTGCCGGTGGCTACCCCAGCGGTGGCGGCGGCGGTGCCGGTGGATTCCCTAGCGGTGGTGGCGGTGGATTCGGAGGCGCTGGTGGTTTTCCTAGCGGTGGTGCCGGAAGCCGTCCAGGTGGTGGATTCGGAGGTAAGTACACAAACTAACATATTATTTGTTCGAGAGATATACTCGAATTGTTGTCAAAGTGTTCGGTTTGAGAATATTTGAATTATATGACTAGAATCTGATCCCCGGGAACTTCGTTTGATTCTAAGTCTGAAGTAAATTTCCATAGTGAATTTGGATTTCCTATAAAACCTCAATTTAGTACTGCTTTAGTATTATAAGTTTATTCTCAGTATCATACTATCATGAGCTATTGTCGCTAGATATCATCGCTAAATTACAAACGTCATGGTAGAAGTGGGATTTGGGGGGGGGGGACAAGTGTTTAAAAGTTAGGGACAAAAATAATTCTAAGCTAAAAAATGAGACGTGCAGGCTATACCAATTCACAGGATAAGAGAACCGAAAAGCTGGTCGCTGTGAACTAATGGTTACCGCACTAATCTTCGGATTCAAGAAAAGAGACTTTGATCCCAAACGATGGAGGTAATTTTTATACAACTCTCTTCGAATGTGAAAGTAATAGGCTTACTTCTTGTAGGACATCCCTTTGTTCATGAATAAAGAATAAAGACATGATTGTACCTCAGCACGATAAAGTTTTCGGAGGACTCTCATAAAAGTGAGCGAGAACGTGTTGAATCAAAATCTCGTTAATGCACACACAAAAGTACTAATGCGAGATACACAATTTCAAAATGGGAGTACAGTTAGTCGATAACAATCAATGAGTTTATTGTCAAAAGATCGACACTATCAATCAACAAAAAAAAAAAAATTAAAGTTATAAATTAAAGGTTTAGAGAAAAGCATATGTTTTGAAAGCATAAGAAAGAAGTTAAAATCTTCTATTAACTTTACTTAAATTAATACACCTAAACCAACAACAGATATAAATAAATTGCGGAAGCAAAGTTATCTCAGTGAGCTAAATGCTACAGACGAGAAAATGATATAATGTATACTATCAAAAGAATATTTCTCTTTCTTTCTTTCTTTCTTTCTTTCTTTCTTTAGGGATAAAGTGGCACGAACATGATCAAATATCTTTCCAGACTCTACTGCGCGTAACAAATGAATAGATGCTTCTCATTCTATTGACTCCATGACACAAAATACAAAGAACGTCTAAATATGTACATTTATAGAGATTTATTTCGGAAGTATATTTAAACAAAATAATTAATAAATAAATCACATGTTATTATCAATTTACAGGTCCTAGCGGTGGCTTCGGACCTTCTGCTGGCGCCGGTGCTGGCGGTCGTCCTGGTGGTTTCGGCGGTGGATCTGGAGGCAGACGACCTGGTACCCCGAGCTTCTCACCACAAGGAGGATATTCATATCCAAGACCCGGAAAATAGATCTTACGGATACAGACTCTCAGAAATTGGACCATCTTTCGACAGGAATCTTCATTTATTTGACACACTATATGGCTTTAAAGAGAGGAAATCAGATCTCTATAAATTAGTGTTAGTTGCTATGGTAACAACGAATTACCAACATTCTTCACTTTTCTTTCGTTTTATATGATAAAATTTGACTGCAAAGGAAACTAAATTTTAGAAAGGGGCTTTAAGATGCAGTCGATTTTAATGTTACTTGAGTCATGTCTTAGGAAAAACTGTTTCATTTAAATATTTAATTTGGCTAGTCACAAGCTATTTTTCCTAGATAAGGGCATTTCTTTCGTTAATCTCTAGGTAATGTACAAGTTTTATCCACATCCGCTGTACTTATGCAGCACGTTGTTTTATAGTTTTTAATGTAAGTGTGAATTATTTTGTGTAACTTGAAGAAATCATATCGAAGGATGGACGTTTCTGAATACAGTAACTTAACGGCCTACAATATCATAATATTGGTGCATATGTTTATGAGTTTATTTTCTAACTCGATTTAATGCACCTATTATATCGCTCATTTAGAATAGTGTATTATCTCAATATGATGACGACCAAGCAAAGCTTTTATGTACATATGTAACACACAAGATATTTCTAATCTATCCTCTAATAGAGATCTATTTATTTTTGTACATGCTAAGCCAATTATAGTAAAACAATGTATAAAATAATTTGTTTTATAATAAAGCTCAATTTTTTATTGAACGAAAAACAAATGTTTTTATTCACTAGAAATTTGTTATTCCCACAACATATCCTAACAGTCAATGATCCATCTATTAGGGGGTTTAACTTTAGTGTCTTCACGAGCATCATCCTGAACTTCAAAGCCATCATTTTCTACTTCTCTACACCCATCACATTTATCTTCACTACCACCACAAACATCTTTCTTTACTTTGTGGTCATCACTATCATCAGAACTTCATCATCTTCATCTTCACTAATAACTTGTATCTCCTACCATTATTACCATTTTCAAATTCACCACACTATTACAATAATAATAATAATAATAATAATAATAATAATAATAATAATAATAATAATAATAACATTAATAATAATAATAATAATAATAATAATAATAATAATAATAATAGTTGCCATAACAAATAATAACAATTTATTTTATTTATTCACTAATATTTAATGTGCTATACAACAGACAGTAACAGTTCAGCACATGACAATTTAATTGCAAAACATTAACAATGATATAAATTACAATAAATGTACATAAGAATCATTATTAAAATAAAGACAATTAAAAATAATGAGAATTGAAAATGAAAGGATGGAATCTTATAAATGAATATGATATAAATGATAATGAGAATAATATTATAATACGTATTTAAACAAAAGACATAAATTAATAACAACTAACATAAAGCTCCAAAAAGTATATACTACACATTAAATGGATACAAGTTCAATCCATATAAATAAGCATATTTTATATACCTGCAAACCGGAGAGAGAGATTCAGAATTTCTATTGTAAAAAATTGTATGAAATCTTAAACCTTTATCAGGAATACGATGACTGATATCACTTAAAAAGGATTCACAATCAATATCACCCTTAATGACAGCACAAAAAATAAATAATCAAGATCTTGACATCTGGCAAATAAACTACAGCAATCAAAACTTTTTCAGTTAATCTCATAATTATAATCATCGTAATTAGGTAAAAATCTATAACAACACAAGGAAATAAATTTTCTTTGAATATTCTCCAATTTAGCCAAGTCAGTGGAAGTAATGAAGTTCCATACAACAAATACATATTCAAGCTTGGATCTAGCCAACGTAGAGCATAAAATTAATAGACACATAGGAGTAGAAAAAGAATAAGTTATAGATATAATTAATGAATGGATATAAATATATTGCACATGATCATGAAAATAGAATTTAGAATCTAGTAAGATACCAAGATCTCTAATACAATCTTTCCTGGTAATTATCACATTATTAAGATAATTAAATTTCCGGGAAGTAGTTTTCCGTGAAAATAATAACATTAATAATAATAACAATCATCATCATTATCATCATCACTATCTTTACCAAATTCACTATCACCACCACCAACATTCTCATTGCCTTCATGAACATATTCACTGTCTGTCGTTTGTTGGGTCATTTAACAGTGGGAGTGGTATGGTACACAGTCCCTGGTCATATGATCAGCACGACGCCAGGTCCCTTAAGATTATCGTACTGGCTTTTAAATCCATGGTTCTCTATTTCAATCCGGTGTAGGGAGATGAATTTTTCGGCCAAGAAAAATCTATAGATTGTGCAATTACTTCTGGGAGAAAATAAAGCTGTGGCTTCCTTGTCGCTTAATTTGCAGTATATAAAAGATATCAACACATTAATCGAATGTGACAACAAAATCACTATGGCGGCCTTCTAATTGCCCACATAGCCTACAGTACGTAACATAAGTCTAGATATGTCATATCTAACCGAGTACGACAACGATATCTGGTAGGAAATGGATAGAAAAAGTGAGAATTCACGCGATACTGTAAGTAGTATCGCAGATTGTGTGATTTCACCGTTTTGTTTGTCTCTCGACACCACAGATTTCGTGTAGTGGACTTAAGGGGTGAGGTACACCAATGACCAGCAAAAATTTAGTGAAATTACTTTTTTCATATCTAAGCTACTATAAAAACTAAACGAACAAAACTTTTCATGCTTAATATACGAGTACATACATTACACTTTATAAAACACTATTCAGAATATTATAATATATAATAATTGCCCGTAAAAATTAATATCAAATTTGCATATTTTTTTAGAACCGTGAAGCATTTACATAATAAAATATACAATTAATTAAATATCTGCATGATTCCTTTACTGGAATGTTTCAAAGACCTATATCAACAACATAGTCTATTCCTTTCCTTCAGAAAATATTTTCTTAATAAATTTTTTTAGAAAATTAAATATTGAAGGTAACGATTAAGAAAAAAAATATTTCTTGAAGGAATAGAAAAAAGATCCTGGACTACGTTGTTGATGTAGGTCTCTAAAACATTCCAGTAAAAGAATTATACAGATATTAAATTGATTGTACATTTTATTATGTAAATGCTGTACGATTGTAAAAAAAATATGCAAATTTGATATTATTTTAACAGGTAATATTAGTTATTTTAATATTCTGAATAGTGTTTTATAAAGTGCAATGTATGCACATTAAGTATGAAAAGATTAGTCCATTTAGCTTCTATAGTACTGAGCTGAGATATAGAAAAAATGAATTTCGTTAAATTTTTAGAGACCAATGGTGTCCCTTTCCCTACTTTCCCCTTAAGCCAGAAACACGCATAAAGATGTAAGAAACATTTTTTTTTTTTACTGAACTCATATTATGATTCTTAGTTTAAAACTTGAAAGAACTTAATTATTCTCTATTGTTACACTTACAACATTCAAGTTTCCAAGGCGCCTAAAACAATATTGCTGTTTAATCTAGTAGAAAGCTAAACAGTTGTATCGTCCACCGCACAGCAACATATTGAAATTGAAATTATTTAAATTACAATTTATATACGACATATTTAAAATATATTTGCAATTAAAAGAGCTAATGCTCGTGTCTGGGGTAGTTTCAGTTATATAACATAATGTTAGAAGTTAAATAAAATTTTAAGTAGAAACCGAAAAATGACACCAGTTTAAAAAATAACAAAAGAAAAAAATATATGTACGCCAGAAGTTAAATAGTTGAGGGTGGGTTGCGTCTCGGTGTTGCGTGAGATTCACTCAGGGTAGCCGAGGTACGGTTGTGGTGTAGGATGATGTCGGGAATAATACCAAGCCGGCTACTTATATAAAAGGCAGTGTGAACTCCAAAACTATAAGTTTATTGTCGTATTTACTTGCTAAACCCTAGAGTATGTATTTCCGGCTGGCAAAATTTCAATCGTTGGTCGCACTTCTGTATCGATTCTATGGCGGCTCTGAATAAGCTCTATCCGATACTACAAATTCAATACTCTGTCCAGTACACTATGATCGAAGCTCCTAAACGTTGACGAGTGGTCTCGCCGATGACAAAGTTCTATCTATCGAGTCTTCGCCGGAAGAAAGACTATTAAGTTGGGCCGCCGACACGAAAAAAAGATGTCGCGATGTCTACACGAAGAAAAGTAGTTATCCTGTCGACACGAAACGAAGTAGTTATTCTGCCCTGTATGTAGGGCCGCCGACACGAAAAGGAGTAGTGATTGTGCCCTGTATGTAGGGCCGCCGACACGATGAGATGTTGTCATCATCTCCGCTCCCCGCCACCCTTATTTATAAAAACCTATCCTACGCTAAAACTAACTATCCTATTTGTTAAAAACTACGTCACTTAACCGGCCTAAAATCTATTCTCTATTGGTCCAAAGTGACCTCATAAGCTAAACCAAGATCTCTCCTTATTGGGCGCGAAATACGTCATCTCTAAATTTAAACTTTGGATTTCCCATAACATCTAATTAGTTTTTCGATTTTGGAGAACCCCGTTCTTTGGAAAATCCCAAGCTTGCAGTTGCTTTCCCACGGGTCCAGTCTAACTCTCTGATTTTACGCCTCGACGAGTGTCAATGCAGAACCCTGCCCAAGGTGGCCCTAAATCTGTCCGATGCTGACAAGTGACGAAACACCTGTGTGGGAAGCTAATTCTAATCAAGTCGCCAGAACATCCCCGCGAATACATGTAACAAAATTATGGAGATATCATTTCGCTAATAAATCGGTCTCTCCCTCTCCTAATTACTGCTTCATAGTGGACACTTTCAATGTAAAGAAATACTGTATTTAATTTTCTTACTGAAATTTTGTTCATTAAGATTAATAACTCTGGATTAATTCAAATAAACGTATTGTGTAATCTCGGTCCATAACGCGAAGAATTTAGTTACCCAGATTTTGCATTGTATTTTGGGTCAAATAAGAGAGAAGGTTTAATAGTTTAAATTACAGGTCTAAAAACAATAAGTGTAGATAAGGTTACTTAAAATGGAACAATTACAAAGAAATTGTACAATAAAAAAATCGTCAAGATTATAAAACAGATTTAAAATTAACCAACTAGAGGTGTAAAATTTGAGAGCATCTCTGCTGAAATTAAAAATATGTGATGGAAATTTATTTGCAACCTCAATGACATTTGACAAAAGCTTTTTTTGGGGGGGGGATTTAGCAACCAGTTTCTGCCTGATGCTTTTCCAATTCACTGTGGGCTAAAGCAAGGAGATTCACTATCACCTTTACTTTTTAACTCTACTCTAGAATATGTCATTAGGAAAGTCCAGGATAACAGACAGGGTTTGGAATTGAACGAGTTACATCACCTTTTTGTCGATGCGGATGTCGTGAATATATTAGGAGAAAATCTATAAACGATTAGGGAAAAACACGGGAATTTTACTTGAAGCAAGTAGAGCAGTGATCATCACCTCGCGTATGAACGGGTAAGGGCAGTGCTTGGCTGATGCATGCTTAGCCTACTGTACCGGGCAGACGGTTTGTGACGTTGCATTGTAATAAACAGAGGCGGCGCTTACCATCCATTCAAACAAGAGATGCGAGGCGCAGAAAACACTTCAAAACGTGGGCCATACTGAAGAAATACAACTTACTGATACATTATACAACTCAGTAACGAATATGGCAGATACGAAGATGAAGAGCGTTCAGCATTAATTCAACAATTGAAGGAAAATGAGCTAGAAGTTGTTTAAGATCACAATGCTAGTGAATCGGCTTTCACTTTTAATAGTAAGATATTTGAGACCTTTCCAAGATAGAGAATTTTTCGAAGGATGTTTCATTACAACTGAAGAACTTTCCTTACAACAAGTGTAGGAGTTAGAATCTATCAGTTTGTCTCCTTCCACCGTGATGCGTCCGATCCGAGGTCTAGCCGAGGAAGTTCAGGTGCAACTAGTAATTATCTGTCAGTCTTTCATTTGTTATTCTTTGACAGTATATAATGCTAGCGATACTCCTCAATTGGTGACTTTCGTAAGAGACGTTATTGAAAACCTTCAGATTAAGGAGAGCTCTTATATATTATTCTCATAAAGAATGCTACTACTGGTTCTGATATTTTCATGTAGAGGCTGTAGAAATTATTTTGGACTTCCTTGGAATGAACTTATATCTTTGGCAATTAATGCTGCTCCTTCCATAGTTGGAAGTAAAACGGGTGTAATAAGGAGTATAAGGGACAAAATGAAAAGCGTTCATTTATACATGAAGTTATTTCTATTCACTGCATTGTACACTAACAGAATTCATGTGCGAAACAGATAAAAAAAATGATGTTATGGAAGTAGCCTAGTTGGAAAAACCACCAACAGAATTAGATCGAAAGGTTTCACTCATTGTTAATTTAAGTATATCTTGACGAATGCAATAGTGAGTATGGAGATCTGTCATATTATAGTAAAGAGCGGTGACTAAGTCGTGCCAAATTATTGGATAGGTTCTTTGAACTGAGGGAGGAATCATCATCGTTCGCGGAGAAAAAAAGAAAAGTCTGTATCATAAGTGATATTTTAACTACAAGGATATCTTACAGCACATTTTTCAAAATTAACAACGATATAGGCCTACTAGTTTCTTAAGATTTTGGATTTCGAAGAATATATTCACACATCTTGTGATCTGCGCCAGGAATGTGATTCGAGATTTAAAGACTAGGAAAATTTTCAATTTGATTTTCGATTATTATTTGTAATTGGAACTTATTGATTTACTTTACTATAATGAACTGAAGGACAAATATCAAAACAAAAGAAGTTATCTGACTTTTATACGAACTTTCTATATGTTAGATTTCCCCCATGTTCGGATCCCCATATCTGTGCGAACAGTAGCCTATTTTTTTTTTCCTATGATGAAGATAAACAAGTCATGTCATGGAAGCCAAGTGCTCTCAGATTATGCACTATACAAAGAATAGATCCAAACGTTGAGAAATTGCTGAGGGAAAAGTGAATTAAACAAATCCAGAAAAATCAGTGCTAATGCCAGTATTGAGTGAACTGAATGTAGATAATTTCTGCATTACTGTTCCTAGGGTTTTTATGTGTTTTGTTCAACTTTATCCCTAACAGAAGCAGTTTACACATTTGCAGTAATTGTCCTGCATTATCCGATTAATTAACATAAAATGTGTATTACATTTCTGAAAGTAATTATAAATTTGTTGAATATAGACTACAATGTTTTTAAAATTGCTTAGGATAGTTTATTAGTTATTCCTATTTAGCATGTATCTTTTTGCATCAGAAAACAATCATTAACCTATGCAGTAAATTCATATTCAGCGTATTCCGAATCCCACCGGTCCGGTGGCATCAATGACGTCACGTTTCAGCGAAATAAGGAACAAAACTGCTGGAAGGATCGATACTGTCATGGCGACTGTACAAGTTGTTTTCTGTGCTACGCTAGCAACATTTTGCGAAATTTTCGTACTCCCATCTCGTTCAAAGAAAAGATAGCATAAACAATTTATTTCTTGAACCAGTAGTAATAACTGGTCCGTTGACATGTTCGCTCATAAGCCATTAACATATTGTTTTTACGTTGTGCTCATTACAAACAATACAGCAGAACTAAAGCAGAACACACCGCCATGACACAACAGTGCACGATGTTATTCGTCTGCTAATTCCCGCCCTATACAAGAACCAATCAGATTCATTGATGGCGGCTGATGGAGACTGCCACCACCTCTGCAAGTTGATGGCACCGGTGCGACACCGGTGGAGCATCAATGACGTCATCGGTGAAATTCGGAACACCGCGATGCCATCGGATTGCTCACCGGTGAGATTCGGAATACGCTCATTGTGGCCCCGTCGCTGAACGTCTTACCTGCCCTGTTACGACCTTCTCTTGCCGAGCGGGCAAGGCTTGATGACACAGTGCTCTGAGTTAAGGACCACTGAAGTGGATAGATACGTTTGGAAGTACATCTCTAAAAGACGAAGTATATGATTATGTATCGTAACCAGAATACTGTACGAAATGGAAATATAAAAATTGGAAATTTATCCTTTCAAGAGATGGAAAAATTCAAATATCTTGGAGCAAGAGTAACAAATATAAATGACACTTGGGAGGATATTAAACACAGAGTAAATATGGGAAATGCCTGTTATTATTGGCTGAGAAGCTTTTGTCATCCAGTATGCTCTCAAAAAAGCTGAAAATTAGAATTTATAAAACAGTTATATTACCGGTTGTTCTATATGGTTGTGAAACTTGGACTCTCACTTTGAGAGAGGAACAAAGGTTAAGGGTGTTTGAGAGTAAGGTGTTTAAGAAAATATTTGAGACTAAGAGGGATTAAGTCACAGGAGAATGGAGAGTTACACAACACAGAACTGGACGCATTATATTCTTCACCTGACATAATAAAATTAGGAACATTAAATCCAGACGTTTGAGATGGGCCTTATTTTGATTACTGTGACACTCTCTACACTGATCTTAACATGAGACTGACAGACTATAGCGTATTCATAATGCATGTGTTCGATTTATTTGCAACGTCCGTAGATCTGATCGTATTACACCTTCGCTAAATATGCTGTCCTGGATCCGTCTCAAAGAGCGAAGAACTAATCATTCTCTCACTTTACTCTTCAATATTCTTCAGAACTCTAACCCTAGCTACTTAGCTTCTCGTTTTCACTTGTCCTAATATCACGAAAAAGATACTCGCTCACAACACCATATCACACTCTCCATTCTTAAACACAGAATATCCTTCCACTTTTTATCTTTCACCGTCTCTGCAGCTCATCTCTGGAACTCTCTACCACATCTCAGAGGCTGCCGGACATTGTCTAGTTTCAAAAATAAACTAAAAGTGCACTTTTTCAATTCAGATTTCATTCAATTATATGCCCTTTTCTCTTTGATGGTTTTGTAAAAATATATATATTTCTTTTCCTTCCTTTCTCTTTTTGTTCTCTTGATCACCAGATGAATTTATTATCATACCTTTTTTATTGTGGATTTTATTTAATTTTCGTATTTCTTTTCTTCTTTTTATTGTTATTTTATTACATTCCATTTTGTTATATTTTTCCTTACGTTTTCCATATTAACTACTTGTGCTAAATGAGTCGCTTTTTATTATAGGTATAGGCTACCAATGTATTTTACTTTATTTTTTCTATTATAGTATTATTTTCATGTTGTTTAGTATCGATTTTGTTATGCTATTATAATTTTTTTTTCGTAATATGTTAGTACTATTCTGTTCTTTAACTTTCTGTTTAATTTTCACTGCTTGTATACTTTGTGACTTGGTAGGTCTACAGTGTAAGAGAAGGTCCTATGGCCTTAACTCTGCCAGAATGAATGAATGAATGAATAAATGAATAAATGAATAAATAAATTATTATTATTATTATTATTGGCAAGGCATGTAGCACGTATGGGAGAATCCAGAAATGCATATATATATATATATATATATATATATATATATATTCATTCATTCATTTTATTCCATAGATCTTACATGAGCAATGAAGCTTTAAGATGTGGAACAAGTCAACATTTTACAATATTACAATTACAATTTTTACAAATTTTTATAGTTTTACAATTTAGCAATTTTCTACAATTTTTTACAATTTTGTGCAATTTTTTACATTTATTTTATTTTTTTTTTTACATTTTGGCGAGATGTAGTGAGATGCGATGAGGTCCGAGGATTCGCCAAAATATTACCCGGCATTTGCCTTTTGGTGGGGGAAACCTCGGAAAAACCCAACCAGGTAATCAAATCAAAGGGGGGTAATCAAATCAAAGGGGTTGATGCCAAGGACTCGCCATAGACCATCCGGCTTCAGTCCCACGGCTGGAAAACCTCAGAAGAAACCAATGACCAAAGGGGGATCCAACACAAGCCCGAACGCAGCTCCGGATCAGCAGCCCAGCGAGTCTGCCGACTGAGCTACATCGATGGCTCTACTAAAAGTATACAATACATAGCCAATCAGATTATTAAATTTACAAATGCAAACGATCATTCATAAGTTGAGCTATATGTATAATACAAAAAATTTAAGGCATAAACAATTCAACCAGTTGTGATATACAGAAATTGATAATACATATCATGCAAACTACTTCAAATTACAAACACAAACAATTTATCAGTAGAGCTATATAGATTACTATTCAATTTAAAGCATATACAATTCATCGGCCAAAACTATACAAATATATACAATACAAAGTAGCATACTTTCATTAAGCTATACAAATTTGTGCAATTCATATCAAGTAGATGCATTCAATTTATAATCATAAACAATTCATCAGTTGAGCTATACATATTACCATTCAATTTACAGTAGGTCTATATACAATTCATCAGTAGAGCTACACAGACTAGTAATCATTTTAAGAACATATACAATTCATCAGCCAAACTATACAAACATATACAATCAAATTAGTTCAATTTACAAACTTATTTTCGTTAAGCTATACAATTCATATGAAGTAGATTAATTCAATTTATAAGCTTAAACAATTCATCAGTTGACCTATACAGTATACTATTCAATTTACAGTACATACAATTCATCAGTTATGCTAAATAAAAAAAATACAATACATTGTAAACAGATAAGTCAATATAAAAACAATTTTAGTTGAGCTATATAAAATTGTACATGTCATTTAAGTAGAATAATTCAATTCACAAGCATAAACAATTCATCAATTGTGTAGAAGGTATGAGTATGTAGAGATTTGGTTAATTCTTTTCTGAACCTTTTCTCGTGGTTCTTCAAATCTTTAAGATAATTAGACAGTGCATTGAAGACTGTTATGCATGAATAGCGAACTCCTTTTTTAAAACACCTCAGACTAACAGAGGGTAGATGAAGATCTGATTTATGTCTTGTATTAAAATGATGAATGTCTTGATTAGTACTGAATTTATCTTGGTTCTTAATATACAGCATCATTAGGGAAAGAATGTATTCACAAGGTAAAGTCAAGATTTCTAAGTTTCGGAAAATATTTTTACATGAGGTCCTTTTATGCACACCGGCCATTATTCTTAAAGCTTTCTTTTGTAAAACAAAAACGTGTTTAGCTTCAGACGAGTTACCCCAGAATATTAATCCATATTTCATTACAGAGTGAAAATATGCAAAGTATGACATTTTAAATAAGTTTATATCACCAATAGTAGATAAGGATCTTAATGCATAACAGGCAGAGCTCAATTTACGAGTAATACATTCTATATGCGTTTTCCAGTTCAAGTGATTATCCAATTCTAAACCAAGAAACTTTGTGCTTATAGATTCTTTGAGATGAGTTCCATTTAATCGAATACTGTAGGAAACCTGAGCACTACTGTTTGTGTGTGTATATATATATATATATATATATATATATATATATATATATATATGTGTGTGTGTGTGTGTGTGTGTGTTAGGTGGGAGACCGGAGGGAAAAAGACCTTTGGGGAAGCCGAGACGTAGATTGGAGGATAATATTAAAATGTATTTGAGGGAGGTGGGATGTGATGATAAAGACTGGATTAATCTTGCTCAGGATAGGGGCCGATGGCGGGCCTATGTGAGGGCGGTAATGAACCTTCGGTTTTCTTAAAAGCCATAGGTAAGTGAGTATATGTATTTTAGTAACAAAAATAGTAATTGTACCTATTTTAATGTTTTTGTGACCTATTTTAGGTGCCTCAAATAAAGTTTTTTACAGCCTAAAAATGCAATGTAATATTTTCGCATACTGTAACTACACGGAAAGTTATCTAAGGACTAA
This sequence comes from Periplaneta americana, assembly GCF_040183065.1. Taxonomy (NCBI): domain Eukaryota; kingdom Metazoa; phylum Arthropoda; class Insecta; order Blattodea; family Blattidae; genus Periplaneta; species Periplaneta americana. Next base: position 91,865,656 of record NC_091118.1, on the reverse strand, counting down.
GTGTAATAATCACTATTACCCATTGTTGCAGGAGAACTTAAATTAGTTTTGTAACATCAGTTTCTGAACATACAAAACGAGAAAAAAGTATTCGACTGCTGCAGGACCGATGGGAATGTCTGGACAACATTCTCCGAAGCAGTGACTCAGCAAAAGTACAACAGCAACCGCAACACCGCCCTCTGACCTAACCGTAACAGCAGACGAACCCGAAGGATGACTAACATTACAATAAGTCGCTAATTTAGCGTCCACTCACGAAAATTCATGGCAAATAGGAGGCTAAATAAGGGTGTGGAGTTCTACACCCAGTAAGTTTGCGTAACATTCACTACGGCTTCAGGTGAAATTTTCCATCAGTTTAACAATGCCGACCGTGATAAGTTTGGCCGTGAAAGCGTGGGATTTTAGGTTGGAGTTCGATGGGTTAGAGTTCATATTCCATATTGGAAACGGATTGTTTCAATTTGAAACAAGAATTTTGTAAGAAATATAAATATATTTCCTGTTTTTGGTTAGCCTTACTTATTACATCATGTCTGTGGGCATTATAGCGAAAAATAGCTACGAGGCAATAATATGTAGAATAGAGAGTAACTTTGATTTCTCTTCGCATTTTCTTTCCATCACTGTTCCATTATTGCAGTGTCATATCGGTTACTCTTCGGATACCATGGTTAAAAAGAAGCGATAAAACAATCAATATTATAATTATTTACTTCACACCATAATAATGTGCACTGTGTGCGTATTATGTTCACTCAGCAATCCGCAGGCTAATTGAAAAATCATAAATGACAGCAATAAGGCATCACTCATTAGGAAACTAAGCCAAGAGATAATGGGGTTCTTTTCCCCCTCCGCTGCATACATCGCTGATTAGTAACATATTACACTAATCAGACTTCAGATGTATATAAACAATAAATTGTTCATCCTCTGACATTATATCGTCAAGTGAAATGTAGCCTACTGTCTGATAATTAGGGAGAGAGAGTTTAGTAGGCCTACGTAAGGAAAGTAGTCAGATTGAAGCTATCACATGTTGTGCAAGCCTGAGCAGGACACGTCGCTTCACATTTTACACAATTCCGTATAGTTCGCTAAGTATTAGTCTACATTAAGTCGGTGGTTAAACTGTATCATCATGCCTAAGGTAAAGAAGAGTCAGCAGTCAAAATTGGTATCATTTATAAAGAAATTCGGTAATGAACACTTTTCGTGTAATGGAAAATTAAAAATAAATACAGAGACCTTATCCGACGTTAATATATCTAACCTGCCTAGCACGTGGTCTCCACGAATTGCGGAAGAAATTAGAGTCTGCTTTAGTGGCGTCGATAATTTTATTGCCAGTGTAAAAGAGATTTTTCTGAAGTGCCTTCCAAAATCAAGAAATTTGTAGAAATGGCACCTGGAATTCCTTTGCCTCTATGACCAATTTTAAGTCGGTGGATGCTCAAAATTGTAACGTAATTGTTCATTCAATAAACGCCTTTGAGGAGAAGCATAATTCTTCTATAAATATAGTAAAAGATTTAGTTTAACCACAGCATTTAGAAAATCTTTTATATATTTGGAGAAATTTAGTTCTGTACTTAGAATCATCTAAACCAAAATCGTCAGACTCTCTTCATTCAATAGGAGAAATGCTACTGAATCAAACACAAGAGGGATCAGTTACAGAAAAGAATATAAATTGTAAATATCACCCTTATGCACAATAAGTTAACGTAATTACTTATTAATTACTTACTTCACTTGTGGGGCCAACCGGCCTATAGTAGTCAAATTGGCGAACGCAATGATAAAGGAGAAGAGATTGTGAGAAAAGGAAAGAGTTGAAAGATTCAAATATTAGCATTGATAATGCCTTTGATTACGATGTGAGGTACAGAAGGAAAGTGATAGTGCCTTTTTTGAAAGCAGTAAGGTCCAATGGTCACTACGCGAGACTAGTGAAGGAGAAATTAAAAATAAATTATTTGATATTCGACGTAGAATTATGTTTGGATAGTCTAAATCAGTGTTGTCAGACACAGCCTAAACGGAGCGGAGCGCTCCACTATAACTCGTTGCGTGCTCCGATCCTTCCACAGACATAAGCAAGTTCACGCTCCGATTGGATGTCTCTAGCACCACAACCGGTTTCGGAGCTTACAACTCTGACACTACTGGTCTAAATAAATCTGAGATAGGAGAGAATATAGATGAAGGAAAAAAAAGTGAACAATGATAAAGTAAGGCAAATAGTAAAAAAACTCAATTAGTATTGAGAACGAAGTCGTCAAAAGCAAGAAGTCAGAAATGCAAGAGAGTGGAGTTTTGTTGAATACACCAAATTCCGATCGAGCAGCAGGCAGCAGTGCGAAGACCCCGGACTTTTTGCTGACGACAGGACAAAAAAGAGAGAAGGCCGTGAGTAGTCGAGAGGGTAGAAGTGATATGGACGTATGGAGGAAGTCTGTAGTGACGTCACCACAAGGTCACGGTAGTAGTAAAGTGTGTCAAGTGACTGTTGGTAAAGGTTAAGGAGCACAAGAAAGACGATAGGAGAAAAAAGGAGGTTTAGGGGTAAGAAGAGGAAGTACAGATAAGGTAAATAGAGCACATAGTGAAAATCGGGCGGGGAGTAGCAATGATAAACCATCTCATAATCTAAGAAAATGGTGTGTTAGTGGATTGAAGGATTAGTTAAGAAGTGTGCAGTGAAATATGGATGAATAGTGATTAAATATTAAGAGTAGGCCACGATGAATTTATTTAAATAGTGAGAAAACAGTAGTACATACTATAAAGTTGGTAAGAGTGGATGAGTTAAAAGTAGGATTAGCCTAGATAAGTATCAGTAGGGACAAAGAGGTAATATAGAGAGATGTAAAGTAAATAATAGAGTGTAACTAAAAAATTAAAATTGTAGTTTATCTAACGACGCTCGAAACTGCCGAGGTTACATCAACGTCGACAGCATATCGGAATTTTGTCCCGCAGGAGTTCTTTTACATGCCACTAAATCTACTGACATGAGCCTGTCACATTTAAGCACATTTAAATGCCATCCACCTGAGCCGGGATCAAACCCACACAGAAGGCCAGCGCTATACCGACTGCGCTATCCCGGCAGACTGTAAAGCCTTGGTTTCTCTGAACCGACGCATGCGACGTGCGAGATGCGAGGCCGCCGCTGCGAACCATCTTCGCAATGACGCTGCGAGGCCTGTGGTTTCTCAGGCTGCTATATCGCGTGGATCATTCGCTGAGCGCATGGCGGATCTCGTCACCTGTTTGCTAATGCTGAAAGATGAAGATAATGATGAAGAGGAAATGATCCTGCATTCTTTTTGGTGAAGCCAGTGATATCTTCAAGAATAGGAAAAGCGAGGGTGCTTAAAATATTCTTGTAAACCGCCATCTGATTGATAGTGAAACAAAATTCAAAAGTTATTTTGGAGTCTCAAGGGACCTCTTCTATAGAATTTTGTATTTAATTAACCTATTAAAGCCCAAATTATTTGTATTTAAAAAACTAAAAGAATGTATCCATTTCATAAATTTAATCCATAAGATGTCAAGAATATATTTTGTTTCTTGTGCCGTACACCAAGTAGTTGAATATCACCCCGTCTATAAATAGACGGCTGGGCACTTATGATATCTGCGTATTCATTTGCAATAAAGTAAATATATTTTTTGTATATTTAATGTTTTATAACCAGAAATATTTACACCAATATAAATAAATTTATTTATGATGGTTTTAGTATTTAATGCAACAATACAATGCTGCAGCAATAATGAAACACACTTATTTTAGTAATATCTGTCTCTACCGAGTGTGATAAGGCTCAAAGCATCTTTGACACAGAGTTACATCACACTTCTTGCGAAATGTTACTGGTCTGCATTTACACCATTCCATCCGGCAGTGTTTCTGAGGGGGTCGATTTGCCATCTATTATCAAACTTCATATCAAATTTCACTCCTCGAAGTGATGAAATAGGGCGCCCCTTTCTCTTGCAGTTCGAAAAATCTTGAGATATTGAACAGCCACGTATCATCGGATTCTAAGTAGGTCCAGGGAGTCTCGTCCATGTATTTCTCTTAGATAATCCAACCATTTACTATATCCATAACCAACTTTCTGACCACTCTTTTCCACGGATTGAAGTGGCATATTTGCCTGCTAACTAGTTATCATGCTCCAATCAACCCATGTACTTAATGTAGTTCTCTATGATCTGTGGTCCACACCTGTGGAGTAAAGGTTAGCGCGTCTGGCAGCAAAACCAGGTGGCCCAGATTCGATTCCCGGTCGGGGCAAGTTACCTGGTTAAGGTTTTGCCGGGGTTTTCCCTCAACCAAATATGAGCAAATGCTGGGTAACTGTCGGTACTGGACCCCGGACTCATTTCACCGGCATTATCACCTTCATTCAGACGCTAAATAACCTAAGATATTGATAAAGAGCCGTAAAATAAACTAACCTACATCTCCTGGCTGCGAAACGAATCACGTGAAAGGGCGTTGTAATATTTTCTATTTAGCTTTAATATTGCTGTATGATAGCTCAGCACACGTCAGGGAGGTTTAAACTCGGTTGCTTGATGGGGACATCTGAAAACTTCGACAGAGTTTAAACCTTCCTGAGGTATGATTGCCGGTTTTTTTACACTTTTCTTTTTTTACAGATTTACGCTTCCCTATGCTATTCTACTACTAGATTCACGGTTATTTGCATCCAGTAGACACTATTTCCCTACTCCATCATCATCATCATCATCACTATCTCATCATTAATTATCTTGGATTAGGCCTTCTCGTCTGTTCCGCTTCAGACTGAACGCTGATTAAAAGCTGGTCTCTCCACCGCTTCCGACTTTTCGCCTGAAAATTTCGAGTATTTGAAAATATCCTCAGAATAGGGCATTAGTCCCTCAATGAGTGAGTTTCGTGGTGGGACTGTTACCTTAAGGCCTCTAAACCTGCCTGCTTTTCTATCTAGGTATGATCCCATACCAGAGGATTCCAGTTTGTGAGGAACGGACCCACGCTCTCATTCTCTCCCGTTTGCTATAACATTGAACAACAAAAATTTTGCTCCGACTTAAAACAATGTGTCCCTTATGGTTTTGTGTGCGCTGAATCCGAAAATGCATCTCTTTCCTTCATATTGCATAAGGTTTTTCAGATATAATTACTATGATTTCACTTTTCGATAAGCCTTGTCCTAGGAAACATCTGGCGCGGGTTGTAGGTTGTAAACCAAAACTAAAGCTAATGCATTTTATGAGTTTATAACTTATTTCCGGTTCCTTATGGTTGTTGGCATTTTATTTTGTACTCCTAATAAATAAACAGATATTGGTCCCTTCTATTCAGTAAATATCAGAACAGTTGAACGTGAGGTATACGCAATGAATAAACAAGGTTGTGGTTTTCAGTATTTAAAAGAAAAGTTTATCAGTTTGGGTGAAAGCAAATTAAAAAAGGACATTTTCATCGTCCACAAATTCACAAAGTTATGGCTCACTCTTTGTTTGAGGAAAAACTTTCCATTACAGAAAAATGACATGACGCGCTTTCAAAGATGTATTCTGAAATTTCCTTGGAAATTCTATGGCAAACAACTACATAGAACTTGTTCTGGAAACCATGTCACGTGCATATGAGAAAATGGGGTTTAATATGTCTCTCAAAATACACTTTTTCTCATTTGAATTTCTTTTCTCCTAACCTTGGAGCGGTAAGCGACGAGCATGGGAAAAGAGTTCATCAAGAAATATCTGAAATGGAAAGACGATATAAAGAAAGATCATCATCCAGGATGCTTGGAAACTATTGTTGGTTCATTGTAAAAGACAGCATCGGATCTAGTTATAAACAGAAGTGATCCAGAAAATTCGTTTAATGTAAGTTCAAATTCCCGAAATTTTTCTCATTATATGCATTAAATATTTTTATTGTTGTTCTGTTTTAAACTATATAACATCTTGTTTGTGTCCAGTACACATTTTTCAAGTATTATGAGGCGTTTTGAATCCAAAGTGTGTTGTCATTCTACCAGAAGCAGTGAAAAATTAAAAACAAGAAGTTTTTCATTAAAAATGTAATTAATTTTCCGCGGAAAATAGTACGTGATGGGGCAATTTCAATTTTAAATTCAGATTTATGGTACACATATTAGCAGGGAACGGATTTATATGGACTAAAAATATATGAAATATGTAAATATATATGTAGTTATTTTTACCAAAATATGGAATTAAATATGGATTTTTACCAAAATATGGAATTAAATATGGACTTAAAATTATAAAAAAATGACTATGTACGTTAAATATTGGTACATTTTAATCAAACTAAACAAAAAATATAATGGACGTACCTTATCTTCCAATGTAGTTTCAACAAAACACAATTTTTATTGTCTGTTACCATAACAATAGGTTACAAACATTTCTTTCAAGTGCTGAAAAGTGAATCTTCTTCTATTGTCTCTGAGGATAGATTTATACTGACTAAAAGAGCGTTCGACGTCACAAGAAGTAACTGGTACATAATTCAATTTCACAATGTCTGCTGGGGATAAGTCCAAGTTAATCTTCACTGTTGATTCACCACTCATCACAGCAACAACCTTTTGTAGTTCTTCATATCCAGGGTTTTTTGAAAGTACAGTGTCCACCTTAGCTCTTACTGCATCTGCAACTTTACCTCTACCACGATTCAGTTGTTCCACAGTACTATTTATAATTTCAAAACTTTCAGATAGTGAAAGGTGCCTATTTTGGAGACTTTTGAGCGTTTTTATGATGCATGAAAATGTATGCTGAATGTGAGCTAAGTCATTCTTCACACTTATGTCACAGGTAACTGTTTTCGCAGTATCAATTGAGACTGCATCTTCAGAGTCCAATGCAAGGAGAACATTGTTAATAGAGTCTATATGTTCGGCATAATATTCAACTGCTTCTAGCCATGTACCCCATCTAGTTAAAATTGGCTTTGGTGGCAATGGAATTTCAGGGTACATTTCTTTCAACACGTTAACTCTACTGGGAGCTTTGAGAAATACTTTTTTCACTGATGAAATCAACAAATCTACTTTAGGGAAATTGTCTCTGACCACTTCTGCCACACGATGAAATGCATGCGCCACACAAGTAAAATGAGTCAATTTAGGATATACAACAGATAATGCTTGTCCAGCTTTGACCATATAAGGGGCAGCATCGCTAATAAAGAATAACACATTATCGTACATAATACCCTTTGGCCACAGGATACCCATAGCTTCGTTGAACAGTTTAACTATAGTTTTGTTATTGCACTTTTCTAGAACATCACAATGTAAAAGAATTCGTTCAGAATATTGTTCACTTAACAAACCGATAACTACATTACCAACAAGTCTACCTTCTTTGTCGGGAGTCTCATCAATGGAAACCCAAATTGAACTATCTTTAATTTCATCTCTTATCTTCTGTATTGTCTCATCGTAGATGGATGGAGCATACGTCTTCCTAAGTGTTGACTCATCCGGGATTGTATGTTGAGTATATTTTTCAAGGAATTCCCTGAAGACCTTATTCTTTAGTTTGTAGAGAGGAATATCAGCAGAGATGAGAGAACGGCACAGGTCGATGTTAAACTCAGATCTTACATTCGATGTTGTTGGTTGTGTTAAAAACAATTGTCTCTGCTTGGAATTTAGTTGTTTGTTGGCCTGATGTTTACTAGTTGTAATGTGTTGTTGCACCAGGAACTTTTGTGTAGATGATACTGCACACTGACACAAATTACAAAATAATATTTTATTGTCAGTTGATAAACCATCTTCTTTAAATTCTGAAATGTAACTTGTTAGTTTTGATTTTAAATTGACTGAATGACGTACTTTTGGCATATTTACCGTCTTTATAGTATGATTTACAAAACTGAACCTATGTGTACTCTGACTGGCATTTAACTGTTGAGCTGCACAACTGAAGTCTGTTAAAAATTTTAAATTAAATTAATACAGTTTTGTAACTTACTTTCCCATTGTTGATAGGACTGCTAATTTTCAAATAACTCTGATGTTAAAGGGATTACTGAACATGTGTTTAAATCTCTATTGTTGAAATGTATTTTTAAAAGTTAATGGAATTTTGTTTTGTTTTATTGTTAAACCTAATATAATATGGACTGTTTTATATGAAATATGGAAAATATATGGAAATTAACGAAAATATGTACTAAACTCTAAAATATGGAAAAATATGGAAAATAAAAGTAGGATTTTTCAACCCTACACATTGTGAAACATAAAGATAATGCAAAATATAAATTATATTAGCTTTATAAGTAAATATGTATTTACATATAAATCCTTTCCCTGCATATTAGTAATATTCACCTATTTTTCTTTCGGAGCAAGACAAGAAGTAAATATTTGTTGTTCAGTGTAACCTCAGATTATACTGCCCCGGGGACCACGACGTGGACGTGAATGGAGGTTTTCTCTACTCAACATATCTAAATTATAATAATTTTCTTTTCCTATATACTCCATTATTTTCTTCATTTATCTGTTTATGTGAACTCTCATATTGTTCTTCAATTTCTCACTCTCCTTTTTTCACCTATGACGAAGATAAAACCATTCTACGAAACGTTGTGAATTCATTTACAATTAAGCAATGTAAAAATAATCCAATCTACATCTCTCCTATACAACCCACCATTGTTTCTTCCCTCTAGATGCAAAGCTATTTGCTGAAGCCGCGCAGTGCGCGCCTCGCACAAATTCGGCCGGACGAATCTGTCCGAGACAACGCAGCGAGATCTCTCTGCGACGCTGCGCAGACCGCACATCTCGCAGCTATAGAAACTACTCACTATCTCTACTGTAGTCCGGATTTGTGCGATGCGGGCCTCGCATCTCGCACCTCGCATGCGTCGGTTCAGAAAAACCAACCCCGGCTGCGTACCATTTTCGCAATGACGCTGAGAAGCTTATGGTTTCTCATGCTGAAAGTTCGCGTGAATCAGTTGCTGAGCGCTTGTTATGTTCAATGGATTTCGCCGTCTTGCTATTTTTAAAATAATAAGCCAAAATTATCCTGCATTGCTAGTGGAGAAGACAGTGATATCTTCATTAGACTATTTGTCAAAGCTATATGTATCTAATTCTAATATTTTTCTTGTGACGAAATTGGATATAGGTAAACAGAAGAACGAAGAGAAAGAAGAAAATTTGAAGCACGTTTTCAAAAGAAAGCCACTAAATTAGAATCTACACCTGAAAATAATAATGAGTACTGGAATCATTTAAAAAGCTGTAAAGTGTAAACAGATAACAGATTAGTTGGGTCAGGCTGAGAAGAAGCTACCTACTGAAAGATGCACTGGAAGAAATTGTGAACGGGAAAAGAAGTTCGGAGCAGAAGTAATTACCAGATGATACACAACATAAGATATCTGAAACCTATGTGTAGACTAAGAGGAAGGCAGAAAATATGGAAGATTGAATAATGCTAGATTTTTAGTGAAAGATCTGCAGTTTGGAAGAACACTGTCAGTGAATGAATACGATTTTACTGCTACATGCACCGTATTTCCGATTAGTAGACTGTCTTTTTATAGCCTACTCTACCTAGACTATCTAATTTCAATTTTTTTCTAGATACGTTAGTACTTTCATCATATATCCGTTCTTGTGAACCCTCAGGTTCGTTTTTCATTTCTTACGTATTTTATATTCCGCTCTTTGCAATCTATTGTTGGTTAGTCAAGTAGAACAGGTGTTTGTAACGACTCCGACATGTAGGCTACCCTTCTCACCTCCTTTTCTCACCTGAATAGGGAGATAGAACCAATCATCGAAAAGTTGTAAATTCCTTTAAATTTAAGGAGTGAAAAAATGTGAATTTACAACTTTTCTTTACCACCCACTATTTTTTCGTCCCTCTAGATCCAAAGCAATTTGCTGAGGCCTCGCAGTTCACGCGTCGCACAAATCCGGCTGCGCGATTCGGTCCGAGACGACGCTGCGAGGTCTCTCTGCGAACCTCCGCAGATCGCGCACCTCGCAGCATAGAAACCACTCACTATCTCTCATGTAGTTCAGATTTGTGCGAGCCGGGCCTCGCACCTCGCACGTCGCATGCGTCGGTTCAGAGAAACCAAGGCTTAACTAAGATTACTATGTATTATATAGTACAGTAACATGAGTGTGCGCTCGGGCGCGGGTTCGATTCCCGCTCGGGCTGATTACCTGGTTGTGGCTTTTCCGAGATTTTCCCCAACCGTAAGGTGAATGCCAGGTAATCTATGGCGAATCCTCGGCCTCATCTCGCCAAATACCATCTCACTATCACCAACCTCATCGACGCTAAATAACCTCGCAGTTGTTACATCGACGTTAAATAACCAACTAAAAGAACATGACTGCAGTGTAATTGTAAATAAATAGGGACTGTAGGAATAGGCCTACGGAGTAGTAAAGGAAATTGTTATGTTCTGTTATGAATAGGAAATAAAGATAGAATTAGAAGGTAAGAAGAGTTAGATAATAAACGTAGAACTATAGTAAGTAGTGAATGGACACGGAGGACATAGGATGAACAATGAAATGATGAATATGCATCGGTCTTAAACGTCTGGTAGTGTAAAAGTTGTGAGAGACTAGAGAGATTAGTGTGAGAATAAACCATATCATACCATATTTCACATCCTACTGTATTCCAGTGTGTTCTTCAGTCAGGTTTAACTTCTTCTGAAGCAGCCTGTATCTGTCAATGTCCGATTTGTTTACACATATCACTACAAGGCTAAGGACTCTACCCGGTTTCATATAGTCCAGGTTACTTAACATGATGGTATACTTACTAAACTGCATCTCCCTACTGATAATAGATGTATCAGCCAGAAATAAGTATAAGAGGTATTCGAAGAGTGAACGATATGACACCGCAATAATGAAACAATAACGAAAGAAAATGCAAAAATAAATCAAAGTATTCTCTATTCTACATGCTACTTCCTCGTAGCTATTTTCTCTATAAAGCGCAGAGATAGGCCTATGACGTAATAAAATATATACGATATATGAAAAGAAATAAGCAGAATTTGGAAACCGCCCTGTTGGCATATTATTACACCTGTCCTCGTATTCATAATACTGGACTGTAATACGCTACTTTATTTTCCCATAACATACTACTCATTCAATTTACATTGCTGCTACACAACGGGTGCTTCATAAAAGTTATCATAGATAATACCATAAGACGATCTGAGATTACTGGTAAATTCTCGAGGTACAGTACGTAGCAAAAAGATAGTTTATCTAGAATGCTCAGATTCTCGAGTGGCATTTATTAGGACTATTTTCCGAATGGGAAATGACACTACATTCAAAATAAAATTCATAAAAGTACCAAATTATACTATATTTTATGTTCAATTAAAATTCTGGCCGAATACGTTCCTAACCCATACCGGCTGACTAAATTAAGGTTTTCGGCGTACCCAGTTTTCGAACAGGCAACAGCATTCGTCCTTTAGATTAGCCCCCTCTGGCTTTCGGATAATGCTATGAAATGACGGAATAGGGAGCAGAACGGAATGGTGTCGACACCTAATATGGGGAAACTGGAGAACCCTAAAAAAAAAAAAAAAAAAAAAAAAAAAAACACCTTGTTTGTCACAAGTGTCAGTACGAATTTTTTGCCTGAAAAATTCCATACCACACCGGAACTTGAACCCCGACCGTTTGCGTAACAAATTCAGGTATTACTTACTAATTCTTTGCTGGAGTAAGAATTGTAGTTGGGAATGTTAATTTGTGTGAATACCTAAACTATAAAATGGGGCAAAAGTCATTTATTAATCAATTATATTTATATTTCGTCCATAAACACGTTTATAAGACAGACTTGAACTGACAGTCATGCTTGTTGACGCAAATTTGAAGTATCTTCAGCATTGCCTGTTTATATGGCAAGCTACGATGAAGCGTCCCCTGTGCTTCTGGGGTTCCGCTCCCAGTATTCCTATTATTATTTAGGTACAGTACAACTCCAATTCTGTATCAAATCCTTCTCAGAAAGAACCCCCTCTTTTTGTTCACTAAGATCGCAGTGATGTAGGAGCACTTGGAAAATACCCATAAGCCCGATAGTACAAGTAAGTACGCAGTGTTATAACCAGGCTTAGGATCCGAGACAACTTAAGAATGAAGTGAAGTTACAGTGCAACGGAGTATACAGTAGATGGAGTGAGGTAACGCATTGAGTTTTGTTTACTTGTGCGTCAGTGTACAATCCAGTTCGTTATCAGAGGCATAGTATTCTTCTGTCACTCCCTACGAAACGAAGTCACAGCGCATTTTCAATTCATAGTGAACAGTTTTTTTTCGAATTAGTTGCAAGTATGTACTATATGGTTGTTCATTGTAACGCTAACGACTTCAACGTTGCCGAGGGACATGAAAACATTTGAGGTATGTATCCTACTTCACTTTGTACTACCACTAGATTGTACTATTAACAGTAGAATATAAGGAAACACATTGACGTCGTTGTTTACATTCATAGTATGTCTGTCTACTATGTTCAAGGAACTGTATAGTCAAGTTGTGCGTACGTTGATTGCTAAAGTGTTCCTGATCGTAAGTCTGGTTGTAACTATAATGTAATGTTTGCTTTAATGTTAAACACAAATTACATCTTCATATATCATATATACAGCTTTCCTAATGAGGTGTAATATTTTACACTAACAAACTTGTAGTTTTATTCTGTTTTTAATGGAAAAGAAATAGTATTTTACAAAGAGCTCTGATAAGAGTCGTGACAGCAGCATAATCGCTGATGAATTTTACACCAGGTTTGTTTATTAAAAGTAGCCCTTTCGATTTCATATCGAGAGCATCATACCAAGATGGCGTATCAACAAATGCAGCGTTATTGAAATATTTTAATGTAACCTATTTATGTTTGAAAACAATCGTTTGAGAATTACAATGGACATGAGGAAGAATCAAAGAGAGTACCATTTTAACTAGACAAGGATAGGAAAAATTATTCCATATTTAAAAAGAATCTAATGTAAGCTTGCAGTTTTGTTGATACGCCCTTGATGCCCTCGATATAGAAGTAATTTATTCCAGCTTGTCTTTAAAGCTACAGTGGAAATTTTAACTCAGCAGACAGCGACATTATAAATAGCGGGAACACTATATTGTAATTACTTTCGATACGTTTAAAGTTTTCGCCATTTTCAATTAGACTAATAACTTGCAGTTTTTGTTGTAATTTAAAGACGTTCGCTTGACAGACATCTCTTACCATCTGTGATGTCCTTGGTGCCAGTGCCTGAACTGAACTGGCATCAGCATTGTTTACTAAGCCACGGTACGCTTACAACCATTCACAAAATTGCAATCTTATTGTATCCCCAAAATCAAAAGTCTAATAGGGTTAGGTCTGGTGACAGTAATGGTCAGGCTATTACCCTATTCTACATTATGATACACTATTCTGAGAAGGCTGCATCGAAGTGGTTTCTGACGCAATAGTCGAGTGAGGGGGCCTCTTCGTCTTTGCTTTTTTTAATAGTATTATTATTTATGGTGTTTATTTGTGGGGAAATTGTCAGAAAATTGATCAAGTGCTTCTTTTACATAAAAAGGTAATACGCATTTTGACCGATTCTGATTTTGATGCTCACTGCAGACCTTTGTTAATTTCTGAAATAATTTTAACTGCTGTGAATTTGTATATTTTCCATTGTTTGATTAAAGTTACGTCAAGTTTAAAGAGTTATTATTCACATAGTGAGACTCATCATTATGGTACAAGACATAATACCACCTTGTGGCCCCTAGGGTTAGATTAGCAAAGTCTAAACAATAGTTTACATGAATTGCATTGTCTATGTTTAATGAACTTGCTTATATTGCACATACTTAATTGTAATAGATTTAGGTGTGTTATTCGTGACTGGCTAATCAAAAACCCTTTTTATGATATACAGGAATTTATGGAAACTAGTGTTGATATAAAATTTTTAGTTTGTTTATTTATCTTGTTTTTATTTTGACTTTGTCTATGTATCTGTGACACTACGACTGTTTTTATCAATAAATAAATCGATACCACATCACGATGAGTCTCACCTGCCACGGCATGTAATCCAGGAGCGTCGTAGTACATGCTGCAGAAAGAGACGTGGTGATTTCCAGTGAGTGCATGGTCATAAAAGAACGATCTTATATGGTGGTCACCGAGTATACCATCCCATTCGTTGCAGCCTTACTGAACCTGGAAATCAAACTCCCGCATCCAATGAGAGTTTACGTCACCGCGTCTGTACTAACTCAAGTGCTGGTCTTCCATGTTCTTCGATCGCAGTTCAGGTCTTGAAAAATTTGTAGTAGACAAGCAGACGCTGCAGAAGGTTCTTCTCGGGCTACTCTCATTTCTCTTTATTCACCCTCCACTCTCCTCATTTCATTTACCATATGCAATAGTAAAAATAGGCTGAGGTGAAGTTCTGAGGGTAGTACGGGTTTCCAATGCTGATATAGGAGGTGCTAGGGGCTCCGAACCCTGGAGCTTATTACGCTACTCGTATTCAGATGGGATCTGTCTCTCAGAGGATGAGGCATGATGGCCCACCTGTCAGTCAACTATGACAGGGCGTACCCGTGCCGGGTCCAGCCCTCGTAAAGAGTAGCCAAATCAAGAATATTCACGTCGCTGCATTTGTTTTGCCTCACGTTGCCGGTGTTGTGGAACATACTACTTCCGCATGTGAATAACACATACGAGGATATTGTTCTACTAGGTAGTAGATCTCTTTTATAGTCATCTACGATCCTGCTCACGCTGCTCTTGATGTCGTTGCTCTTAGTTTTTCCTTCAGTGCAGCATTCAAGATGCTGAAGACCGGTTTATATTGAATAGCCTGCCGATTTCCTTCGTACTAACGTGAGAATGATTAACAATTAATCAATCACATGCTCAGTATTGGTCTGGTCGGTGACAGCGATATCGCTGTGGATGAACCGTCCTACCCATTCTGTCGAGACTTTCTCTATAACAGCAACATATCTGGATACTTCCTGTTACATTATACCTACAGTGCGGTCCAAATCTCCTGACGTTTCGCGAGAGCCAATAACGTGCAAGCGCGACATTGTCAAACCTACAGAGCGGGTTACGCATGCTCCACCGAACTCGTCTGGCCGGAGGGATAGGCGGCCGTATTGAAAATAGGATCCGTTCTCAATAACAAAACAGTGCAATACAATAATAAATAATGTATTAATAAATCATACCTTTAAATTGATGTTTACAATTTCAGAGGAAAAGCCAATGGTGTGTTTTTGAAGTCATTTAAATTCGTCACTCTTTTAGGTATATTAATATGCTTTCTAGGCGAGACGAACAGTTTCTTAGCACCTGTGTTTCCGCTTTTTGTACTTCTCTGCATACATGTGACACTGTTGATATATTTATTGAACACGCCTTGACAGTTTCTTGACACTTGTAGGTAATATCATGCACTAATATTCAAGTAAGGATCACCTATTTAATATGGATGAGTACCGAGAATTGCCTGCGTCGCTATTGCTCACTCTAAGAGATTTCGCAGTATGTAAGCAGTATTTTTCTTTTTCAAGATTTACTTGCTGCCAATATTTCTGGTACCGTACCGGTACTGTTATCGAACTGAAAGATCTGACTAAAGTGAACTCAATTTCTCTCTTTATTAGCATTTTACTAAGTTACAGATTTCAAGGCGAAGAGATATCATTTACAATCTTTTTGAAGGATTGTTTTTGATTAAGATATGTTTAATCATTCTAACAAAGATTTATTTCAAGAATTTTATGATAAACACCATTAATTTATAAAGAAAATAAGTATCTTCTGAGTTGTTTCTGGCTCTTTTTCTTCTATATCGCAAATTATAATCAATAACTAAGTTACTTCACGGATGGAATAAGGAAGAGATAGTGGATTTGTGAATACTTCCAAGAAACTAGTCCCTCTGAAGCCAAATATAAATTTTGTGATAAAGAAATCCAACAGGATGGTACGGGATGGATTGTTTGTGTTATGATCCATAACGTCCTGAAATTGGATAACGTAACCGACAGCGTTATAGCCAGTGGACCTGAATTTTCGAAGCATTGAAGTGGAATTAACTATTAATATTCGTAAAACTGTATTGCACTTATATTACTTCCCGCTGTGATCCTTCCGTTTTACTTAAATGCTGTCATAACGCGTTTTTTTAAGGAGGCACAGCAATTAAAAAGCATAGAAGACAAACAAAAGGAGACATAGCGGACGAGTTAATTTTCCTGAACCGCAATAAACAAGTTTGTTAAGGCATCAAAATGTTTCAATGTTTTATTATCTTCTCGTATTCGTTATTTTTTAAGAAAGGTGATCGAATTTTCTCGTTTTAATGTATGTCTCATTGTTATTTAATTATATAATTAAGAAAACTTTAACAGCTTAACTCAAGTACAGTTTAAGAAAATATTTCTTAATATTACAGTTTATCTATGTTTAAATATTAATATAAACTTATTTACTCCTGATCATTTTTATATAAAGTATTACTCTAAAATTGTATAGCTTCAGGACTAACGTAATTTCTGCTGTGAAGTACATAAAGACTTCGGAAGACCAGTCACTTCATTTTTAGAGAGAAAATGAAGTGTTATCTGTTAAATCACTGAACACACTAAATACTTGTTGCCTAATGACCTTATTATTGCCATGAAGTCTTAAATCGAATTTATTTGTGAAAAAGCTAATGGGCTTTCAGCCTTAACTTCAAAGATTACACTGGGGAACAACATTTTTGTTGCATTTATATCAGGGCTTGTTCTAACCTAATTTGAGTATGCTGAAGTTAGTTTTCTGTAGAACCTATAGTTTTTTCTTTTGCAATTCAACATTTTATTTTTGACCCTAGTGTTAGGTCTTCAAAATGCAATTCAATAATTCAAAGTTGGATGTCAACTTGGTTACCAACTTGGCGAAGACATTCTTCATGTATTCATAAAAACTTGTAGATCAGGGCTGGGCATCGAGAGCGGATCCAGTCTCTAAACGGGGACGCTTAATATTCATCCGTCACTGAATCAACGCTGCGCGGTGTTCGGCTGGGAAGAAAGGGGATGAAGAGAAATCAAATGGCTCCCCGTGAGAGAGTAGAATCCGCTCTTGCTGCCCAGTCCTGGTGTAAATACAACACAATATGCACTGCAATTTGAAAACTGGTAAAATAAAATAACTTGTTTGGTTTATTAAACATATGTGAAAATTGTAGATATCTAAGAGTTTATATTGAAGTGTAAATTAAACAAAATACAGACAGTTGTAGATGTAGACGGTGTTCAGTTTTAGGAGGAGCTATTAAAAACAGGAGCCTGACAATAGGAAAAAGGAATTGATGCAAAAGGTTTATGGTTTAATTGTTGCTGGAGAAACGAAAGAACAGACAATGGAAAAGTTGTAGCTGCTCAGAGTTGCAGCTTTAGGTAGTGTTAGGGAAAGTAAAAGACTGAAAATTGTAGCAAGGTTTATATTTCAGAAGTTTTTAGTTAAACCAAAGGTCTGACAATGATCAGAATGCATATAGATTTAAGTTTAAGCATGTGTGTGTGAGAGAGCAAAACTAGACTTAAGTTGTCTTATGGCCTGGCTCACCATATGAGAAAACTTGAGCCATCCCTACACTAGTAGGAAACCCTTACCCTACAGGATTATCTGAGCTCATATCATCGTCCTAATCACCACCACCACCACCACCACCACCACCACCACCACCACCACCACCACCACCACCACCTGAATTTCATATTCCGATCTTACTATAAGGGCTCGTAAATTACAAAATATTGTGTTAAACCCTATTCCACTTTCAATTACTTCGATAATATAATAATACTATATTTAACAAACTCTATGACAGTGGGCAATCTTGTCCGGCTTCTTGATATACGTTAGCTAAGAGTTTTCATTTATTTTTTGTTTTTTTTTTATTCATATAATGACATTTCTGGATAATGATTTTGTTTCGATAATTAAATATTCCGTTACCCTAGGTTTTACTCGTATTAATAAATCCCATAGTAATTCTGTCTTCCTACGTGGGTAAATTATTAATAAAATGGTGACAAGCATGGCGATAAATTTTTATTTCTCATTATAGTCTCCTAATTAGAGGTACAGACTATTAAATAAAATCAGAATTAACATTTATTAATTTAAAAGAATCTCGGAGGGGATAACTTAGGACAGAACCTGGAAATATATAATACTCTGATCTGAAGACGGATGATTGCTGTGTAATCGATGCTAGATAATAGCCGGACTCTCGAAATAAAAATAAAAGTTTGTTTTTAATAGGCCTATTGTAAGAAATCTTACCATTCGTCCTCTTTCGACTAGAAGAGCGTCCACGTCTGTTTGTTATTAGTGAGATGTCCTGCGTTGACCTTATGTGGACAACCACCATCGTGTTGATCTGACTTTACGACAGTTTCTCCACGTTTCGTGAACTTACTATTAGGCTAAAGATTTTAAAGCATTTAATAGAACAGTAGTAATCCTTAATGGTTCTGAAATCAACCTACTTCCAATTACGAGGTCTAATTCGAGAACAAACTCGTTCTGAGCGTGTCATGAATATCCCTCCCCCTTTCGCCTATGTCATCAGTCATCACACTGATAAATTGGCTCCATAATCTCGGCTCTCAAGCAGAAGTTGCTCAGCGAAAGTGGGGGTTTACCTGCAGAACAAGAAAATTTGCTATCTTGTGTAATAAATTCGCTAAAGTGAACTCATGAATCTTCAGCTAAATATGCTCACGTAATTGATGCACATGCAATGAGCTTCCTTCTCGTTGCGACACAGTCCAGTGATGGTTCATTTGTCACGGATCATTACTTGTTTGCTACTTCTAAAGCAACAAACCTCGCGGCTCTAAACAAAATCGTAATGAACCACGGAAATGATCCCGTTCTATAGTGCTATCTTCAGGAAAACAGAGCTAATAATTGCTTCACAGCGGAACTGTATTTAAATTGTACGACCTTACGACATTTTATAAAGTATAATCTACTTATTTAAAATCAAAATCTGACGCTGTATTATTTACGAGGATATTTAGCGTCGGTTTCATTCAATCGGTCAAAAAGTCACCTAGTAGGTCAAACCGTCGGTCAAAGCACCCCTCCGTCGTCAGTTAAACTGTCACTCTGTCGGCCAATACGTCCCTTGGTCCGTCAACAGGTCACTCGATCCGCCAAGAAGCTATTCGGTCGTTCAACAAGCCACACGGGCGGTCATATAGTTAAGAAGTCACTCCGTCAGTCAGCAAGTTATTTCGCCAATCAGCAAGACAGTCAGTCAGTCAGCAAGACATTGTGTCAATCAGTCAGCAAGTCATTCCTCAATCAGCAAATCATTCCATCAGTGAGAAAGTCATTCCTTCATTTTGGAAAGTACTCAATCAGTCAATCAATTCATTCAGTGAGTCAGAAAGTTAATTAATCAATCAGCAAATCATTCAGTAAATCAGCAAATCATTCAGTAAATCAGCAAATCATTCAATCAGCAAATCATTTGCCTGCATTGATTGAGTCAGTCGTCAGTAAAGATTAAGTCGTCATCAATCACTATCAGTCAAAAAGTCATTCTGTCAGTCAACAATTCATTGTCAGTCAACAAGTCATTCTGTCAGTCAACAAGTCATTCTGTCAGTCAACAAGTCATTCTGTCAGTCAACAAGTCATTCTGTCAGTCAACAAGTCATTCTGTCAGTCAACAAGTCATTCTGTCAGTCAACAAGTCATTCTGTCAGTCAACAAGTCATTATGTCAGTAAAAAAGTTATTCTGTCAGTAAACAAGCCATTCTGTCAGTAACAAGTCATTCTATCAGTCAACAAGTCATTCTATCAGTCAACAAGTCATTCTGTCAGTCAACAAGTCATTATGTCAGTCAACAATTCATTGTCAGTAAACGTCATTCTGTCAGTCAAGTCATTCTGTCAGTCAAGTCATTCTATCAGTCAAGTCATTCTGTCAGTCAACAAGTCATTCTGTCAGTAAACAAGTCATTTGTCAGTAAAAAGTCATTCTATCAGTAAACAAGCCATTCTGTCAGTAACAAGTCATTCTGTCAGTCAACAAGTCATTATGTCAGTAAAAAAGTCATTCTGTCAATAAACAAGCCATTCTGTCAGTAACAAGTCATTCTGTCAGTCAACAAGTTATTCTGTCAATAAACAAGCCATTCTATCAGTAACAAGTCATTCCGTCAGTCAACAAGTCATTCTGTCAGTAAACAAGCCATTCTGTCAATAGCCTAATATTTCTGTTGGTACACAGATCATTCATTCTGTGAACGTCATTGAGTCTGTCAGCCAGTCACAAGTAGAAAATTACTGTTTCTTCTCGACATTCCTATAGTTTTCAATAGCCTACTGTAGCGGTTGCAATATTCTGTAGGTAGGAACCGAGTTATTGGTACAATAAGGGAATATAAAAGCCATTAGTCTAGCTTCCTCTGAAAGGGAAAGTGAAGAAAGAAGAGTCTGCAAAGTCGACTTACGATGAGTAAAATTTCTTTCCAAAGTACAAAAAGAGAATTCAATAGGGTCTTTCAAAGATGTGAAAGCCTAAGGGTAATAACTACCCATGCTGAGAATGACTACAAATTGTGATGAAAAATTTTTAGATCGAAGTACGACGAGGGAGCCTCATGCAATTCGTCTTTGTCCAAAAAATATCCGGACAACCGGCGTGAAAATTTATCGATAATTTTCGTATAGAAGTCAAAGGTTCATAAAATGAATTATGTAACGTTGACTGTACATAATTCAGGAGATATTTCTTAGTTATACCAGAGAAAAGTTTCAAAACCCTACAGACATTCAGAGAAGGAAACAGGCAACAAGCTGAGCAACGACAGTGCCGCGCCACACCTAGGTTCTCACGGCGCAGCGCGGCGCTGGGATTGCACTGGATCATCCGTTTCGTCACGCCTAGGCATAGTTAATAACAAGGGCGTTGCACCACCGTCGTGCGCCTGTACTGCAGAATCATCTGTGTAATTACATCGAGTAATGTAACTTTTGGCAAGTGGGTACACATGTCAGAGCCCATTTTAACCGATAAATTTATTTCAATGTTTTCTCTCCTAAATAAATTACAATATTAGTAATCCTCATTTTTATAAAATTAACTTAAACGAATCCAAATGAGGACTACACGGCAAGAAGGATGAATAAGCAATCGAGTGCATGATGTTCCTTGTGTGTCCACACCTGTGGAGTAACGGCTAGCGCGTCTGGCCGCGAAACCAGGTGGCCCGGGTTCGATTCCCGGTTGGGGTAAGTTACCTGGTTGAGGTTTTTTCCGGGGTTTTCCCCTCAACCCCATATGAGAAAATGCTGGGTAACTTTCGGTGTTGGACCCCGGACTCATTTCACCAGCATTATCACCTTCATTTCATTCAGAAGCTAAATAACCTAGATGTTGATAAAGCGTCGTAAAATAACCTACTAAAAATGATGTTCCTTGTGCTTTTCTTGCGCGGAGGAAGGAGCGACAACCAAGAAGTTGTCCCCCACTCTACTACCCTCCTACTCTTGTAGTAACTCGCAGTAAAGAGCAAAGAGTTTGCAATGCATGAGTACTTTCTTATGATGTAATCATAGGGTCTATGTTATTTAATGCATATAATTTACGATAGCTATTAATTAAACTTAATAACTATTAGAGTAATGTAACATATAAGACAAGAGAATGAATGACCGAATTAAAGAAGAAAACCAACTTAATTTTTATAATATAGCCTAATACCTATTTAAATCAAGCCTTCAATGAGCATACATTCTTAAGGAAAATAATATGAATATGTTCTAGGTGCTTTGATATAATAAATGCATAATGTAATAAAGAGGCACTAGGTACAGTTTCCCTGGAAAAGGATGAGACGATTGAATATTCCTAAGTCTCAGATGTAAGACACTGCGCATGATCGGAGACCACAGCACCGATACACAAGGTAACGAATATTAAGTTACTTAAATTCAGGCTATTTGGTTTGTTACTAGCATCGTTCCGAAATTCACTTCAAAAACTGCAAAAAATATGATAATATTACGTAAATAAAAGATAAATATATACATAAATCGTGTAGTTAAATCGACAATGGACCTTCATGACTAGATCGACACTCCGCACAGAAAGGAACGCTTTCATGTCGTTTCAATAGCTCAGACGGTAAGACTTCTGCGTGTTGTGTAGAAGAGTGCGAGTTCGATTCTTAGTCTATACAACGATTTTTTTTGTCTAAATAACGTTGAAATAGCTAAGTAACGTTGAAATAGAGTTTTAAAAAGTTCTGAGATTAAGTGTTAATGATCACAAACAATACAAAATTACAAGTTATAATATTATAAACGTTAATCTAATGAATGCATTTATACACACACATATACAATGTAAATGCATATATATTAAAAACTAACAATTAAAATGAAACTATAAAAATATATATAATAATAGACAAACTTTTACAAAGGTTTAGAGTCCTTGGGCTATGTAATTTGTTGAGTAATTATTACAATATTTTATTAATAGCTTTCCCATATGTGTAAGAAATGCACTCGCACAAAACAATTTTTGTTAAAAGTATGGCTTAGATTATTTCATTCTCACACCTTCAGTTAATTTTAACTATTTTATCTACGTGTTTCCAATAGTGTTTAATTTAGTATGCATTCAATTTTATTCATGTTATGATTGAATGGAAAAGCACTGTTGCAGTTATTGACTAATTACATATATTAATACTAATTATTAAATGCATCTGTTAAGTAACCAATTGCAGTATCTTTTGCAAAATCTTGAATGTTTAAGTTGTCAATATTTCTGTACTATATACTATAATACGTTAAAAGAATTTGCAATAGATTTGGGATCCTCTACTTTATAATCATTGGTTTTAGTGAAAAAATATTTTCTTTCTTAGGATATCTACAAGTTTAAATTTAATAATATTCCGAATAGATTTAATTGCATTATCTGAATTTTGTACTTTTCTATTCAAATATATTCTATTTCCCTCTTTCATAATTTTTGATAAATTACACTGTACTCCTTGCAGTATTTAAGAACATGAGGATCATTACATTGCAACTCATTACATATAGATTCTTCTTTTTAATACATGAGATTTTGAGTCCCTGCGTTATCTACATGTTTTTACTTTTGAATTTTTTTCACAACATTGAGTGGAGAAAATCCACTGCAGTGATTATGAAATTAAGTGAAAAATGCAATACATTAACTCTTAATATCAGTAGTACCAGTATTATATACGTTTTTCCAAGATTCATTTTGTAGACATAAATGTAAATAATCATTAGATACAACATTTACGATCCTTTCTTAGTTTTTAAATTAATATTTTGAAATTGTTCAGTGACATTGGAAACACTTAGGATTTGTTTATCATGTTCAGACAAGCCATTGATTATAGGTTCTGTCGAATAGGAATTCAGTCTAATTCTGTGTACAAAACATTTATCAATGGCTGTGCTACTTCAGCTTAGATTTAATTTGATTAGTTTCGCAACAGTTGGACTTCCTGTTATATCCTGTTATTTAGATATTTAATTTAGGGTTGATTTATTAACTCTTACTATGCAAGATGCCTCCTAATTCAATAATTCTATATCACGTTAAATAGTCATTGTCTACACTAAAGTATTATCGTCATCCCTCATTTCTCATCGTAATGGCGAACCGACGTGACATGAGACAGCGAGTTATAACTGTAGTTGAGGCTGGATATGGGGCTAGATCTGCTGGCCGTTTGGTCGGTGTTCCTGGAAGTACAGCCGCGAGGTGGGTGATTGTTACCAAAATTTAGGGGAGTTCGAAAATCGCCCTATTCCTGGGCGTCCGCGGATTTCTTCATTGGAAGATGATGCTCTCTTATTCGAGACAGTTCGACAGGATCCCTTTCTGGCTGCTAACGAAATAAGAGCAGTATCTAACTTTCCCGGCTCTTCACAGACTGTGATCAGCAGGTTGAGGAACCGCGGTATTAGGAGCCGGAGGGCTGCGCAAATGGAAATATTGGGGGAAGCACAAGCTGTCGACCGTCTTGCCTTCGCTACCAATCGAGTGGATTTCGATTGGAGAAATGTAATTTTCTCCGACGAAACAATCATCTCGAGTGATTACGAAGGTCCTGTTCGTGTCTATCGTGAGGATGGTCTCCGACATGACCAGCGCTATGTGCACCGACGTGAAAGATCGGGGCGCTTTAGCATATCGTGTTGGGGGTGGATGTCTTACGATGGACCTGGCGTTATAGAAGCATCTATGACCGATTTAATGTGGGAACTTACGAGCACATTCTGGAAAATATATTCCTTCCCTCCGCCCGAGAACGTTTTCCCGAAGGAACATTGCTCTTCCAGCAGGATAGCCATCCTGTGCACTATGCTGCAAGCATTCAAAGATGGTTTCAAAGGAGACCCGAGATCGAAATCATTAATTGGCCTCCACAGTCACCTGATTTGAATGTCATCGAAAATTTATGGGTGGAATTGAAAAAGAGAAGGATAGTCCCTATGCCCACCGACGCCCTCGAAATCGAGACGAATTGTGGGATCAAGTTGTTGACACCTGGGAAGATCTCGCCGGGGATCAGAACTTATTCCACAATCTCGTGACATCCATGCCGGATCGACTTAGATCTGTAATAGAAGCTGATGGCATGTGGAAAATATTTTAAGTTAACAGGTCTGTTTTTGTTTCTTATGATTTTTGTTAGAGGAAGAATACTTTTAACTTCCAAGTAAGTTTTATTTTTTTTTGACGAGGTTCAGCCAACTTGTAAAACCCAGAAATTGGGCATAAATTATTCCATATTTTTCGACAAATTAGACAGTCGAGGAACTCTGAACAAATTAATTACACCTCAATAAAAAGAAGTTTTACCCGGGATCGAACACGAGACGTTTCGGTTATACAGCGGAACCAATACGCTACTATATGAGCTACCGAGACAAGAGAGTGACAGCAGCAGTCCAGAATGTAGATCCCTTAGCAGGCATTTGCCATTCGGTACAGTGAAGCAATGATATTTTGTGACTCGAGCTATGTTGTGAAATCCTGGCCTTAAATGGCAGTCTTCTTCGTGATCCTTATTCTGGTCCTTGTCCTTGTTGTGGTCCTTGTAACAATTCTTGTACTTTTTCTCATGTTATGTATCGTTACGTCGATATCGACTGACCGCGCTGTAGAACTTTAACTTCCGACGACCAAGAATCGTCTCATTCTTTTTAAGGGTAACTGTACATTAATAAAAAAATAAATTCACATATAAAAACAAAAGTTCATTGACTGTTGAAATTATAGGCTCCTTTTACGAGGAAAACTTCTGAAATATTCCTTTGCAGCAAGTAAATTACATTATAGGAAGTATTCTTATAAGGTAAGAGTGTTAAAATCTAACAACATGGACGAAATACCAGTGTGTTTGAAATCAGGGATCTCTTACACGCGCGTTCAGGTACTACAGAACTCTCTCAAGTCTACAGGTATGCCACCTAAAGATCAACGAGGCAAACATCATAATCATCACAACAACAAATCTGATAATGTCTTCGAAAGTGTGCTTAACCACATTAAATCATTCAAGGCATGGAAAAGCCATTATGGCCAGTCGAAAAATGATCGAATATATCTTCCCGACAATCTCAACATAAAAAAATTATGAAATGTATATTTAACAAGGACGTTCCAATGTGTCTTGTGAATACTAAAGAAAGATTTTCAACACCAGATTTAACATATTATTTGGATATCTACGCCGTGACACTTGCAGTACATGTGACACGTTTCAGGCTGGTCTCTGATAACAACGTGTCTTTTCTTCCTATACGTGAACGTATACTATACACTCTTATACTCGTAGAATGACACTGTATTTGCTTTGTTTCTGTGTTTACGTACCAGCTAGGTCCGGTCTGCCTTCTAAGCTTCTTACAATAATTACATATGATACTGAATGTTCCTACAACTCTATCCATCCTTTTTCCGTGTACAGTTCAATTTTTTCGATATCAGAGATTACACATTCTATTATCGACTTACCCACTATTCTTGTCGCCAACGGTGTGTTGCGGTCGCCATACGACTCATCGAGTCCCAGGTTCGTGGACCTGGATCAAGACGATGGACTTTGAAGGACCATAGAATCCTTAGCACGGCTTTCTCCAGAGGGAAGTAAAACCAGGAGTTCCGGGCATGTATTTATGACACGTAAAAGAACCCTGTCCCTTATACTCGATTTCAAGAAAAATTTGTACGTCATTTCTCACTCATCTTTAATTCGACGCTGAATATTCCCTGCAATTGAAAACGTCCTTAAATAAAGTACTACCACTACCAATACATGAGTCTCCTAAGGCACAAAATCAAATGCCTGAATGTATCTCTGAAGAAATTTAACTCGTATTAAAATTGAAGGGTTCAGGGCCATAGTGGGCCAAGCGCCATTTATTAAAAACGGAGAAAGCAAGGGTTAAACGTAAGTAAATACCATAGTTTAATATAATTTAGTTTGAATGTGTATAATATTACTTGATATATGTTTCCATTAAATTATGGTGATAGCTTCATTTTAACCCTTGTTTTCTACAGTTTTCGTAAATGGCGTTTGGCCCACTATGGCTCTGAACCCTTCAATTCCACTTCAATTCGGTTTCCCTTCAATTGTATCTTTGTCTCTGCCGTAGTTTTATAAATAATACACAGTACGTATTTTTCGCCATCACTACACTCCCTTGATAACCAGATTAATTTTATCATCACAGCGTTTTGTATTTTAGTTTTTATTTAAATTTCGTCCTTTATTACTTTAATGTATTCCATTTGTTATATTCTTCCTTATATTTTCCTTCTTAACTACTTATATTAATTAATTTACCGGTACTTATGTTGTAGCCTATATTATCATCCTGTACTGTGGTATTATTTTTATTTTATATTGTCACAATTTCGTTATTATTTTTCATTTGCTAGTTTATTTCTTCTTCTCAATTTTCGTTTAATTTCAAGCTTGTATATTTTGTGACTTTGTGAAGTGTAAGAGAAGGCCCTATAGCTTTAAATCCGCCATTGTAAAAAAAATGGATGATGGATGGATGGGCTGTGATGGATGAATAAATGAATGAACGAATAAATAAATAGAGTAACTAAATAAACAGAAGAATAATGAAATAAATAATTAATGATAATAAGAAATGGCATACGGTTATACTTGTTTTTTTTTTTTTTTTCACAAAAAGAGAAACTTAATTTTTCCCTAATTAAGTGGATTACTTCTTTTGGTTAAGAGGTACTCAATCGTGGAAGGAGAGCAATATCGGCATTATGAGATATTTAGCATTATAGATGGAAAAGAGAGATTAGCTTCAAGACAAAAATGCAGATATATAAATCAGTTATTGTATCTATAGATCTGTATGGAACTGAAAGCTCGGCACTGCATGACAAGTATCGGAGTAAACTGACAGAATGAAATATCTAAGAAGAACTGTGGAGAATACCAGATGGGATCGAATTAGAAATGAGAGGATAAGAGAGGAGGTAAATCAAAAGAAGTCATTAATTAAGGTTATTGATGAACGACAACTGAAGTGGTTTGGGCATAGTTATAGGAGAAAGGAAACCCAAGCAGGTAATGGAAATGTAAATTGAGGAAAGAATAGAAAGAGGAAAATCGCGAAACCAGATGGTCCAAGTTCGAATCCCGGTCGGGAGTAGTTACCCGGTTGAGGTTTCTTCCGGGTTTTCCCTCAACCCAATATGAGCAAATGCTGGGCAAATATCGGTGCTGGACCTTGGACTCGTTTCATCGGCATTATCACCTTCATTCCATTCAGACGCTAAATAATCTGAGATGTTGATACAGAGTCGTAAAATAACCCAATAAATAAAAAATAGAAAGAATGACACATAAGAAGGAGAGAACAATTATTGAATTGAAGAGAATGTGTAGAGATAAATGTTGCTGGAGTATCTGGGTGGAACGAGATGAACCAAACGTCTAACGGCATAATGGGACGGAAGAAGATTGACGGTGTCTTGGTCGAGTTGTCAAGAAACATTGAAGCAGTTGCCACTCGAATCTCGACTTGTGAATGAAAAACTGAGTTCACGATTTAATTCTCATTTCTGACAGGTGAACAAGACGCGGAGAAGTTTCAAAACATTATTCATTACTTTTTGTTTTGTAAGACCACTAAGCTCTCGAAACTGTTTTATGCACAATTGTTTAATATCAGACTGTTTACATCTTTGTGTGCTCCTCCTCTTCTACATTCCAAAATTATCTTACAGTAGTTTCTTCATTCTATTGGAACTACCCCGAAGTGACTCGTACAGATATTACCCTTGCAAAGAAGCAATATCATTTATACCATTCTAAATATATCTTCCTCCCAATTTCCCCCACATAATCGTTCTAACAACTGCAGTTATTATTTACACGAAATGATGAAGGAAACTTGCCTTTCGAAACTGGAAACGACTAAAGGAACGTAAAGTTATGTATAGAACGACAATAGAAGAATCCGAAATAATCTGGAATACCCAGCCCACAGAGTCTTTAAGCAGCACTTATCTTACGGGATATGTAGCAGACCAAACACGAGTTCACTTTGAATACAATCTATTAGCTAGTTTCGCGAAGCACATTCTTCGGGTGAAATTATTATAAGAGGATTTTTTTTTCCTTGTTAGGAGGAAGGGATCCCACGCACTACGACCAGAGGTCTATTGTACACCCCCCTATATGGGATGAGTTGCGTGCCCACCGATCCTCTACGCGCACTGACCTAACCACTTGACCCCCTTAACGATCGGTCCCTACAGCCAACAAAGTCCATGTACCACTCCTACTTCAACAACCCCCCCACCAAGGCTCCCTTAACGGTCCGAGGCGGAAGTCCTCCCCCGAGAAGGTCTGCCCCGGGTTCCGTTGCAGAAGCTATCCATCATCACTTGAATACAATCCACGGAGGCCGGTCGAGAGAGCCAGAAGCTTCGGAGGGCCGCCTGTAGAGCGATCTGAAAATCAGAAGTAACAGGATGATGAATGAAAGGATGATAGGGGAGGAAAGGAAGTGGCGAAGATGAGTAGGGTTCCAATCGCCTGATAAAGTTACCTGATAATCATCCATAGGAGTGAGGAAAAAAAAACAGAAAAAACCTCACCCAAGCAACTCGTCCCAACAGGGAATCGAACCCGGGCCCGCTGGGTTCGACTCGCTAACCCCTCAGCCACAACAGTGGACTAAGAGCTTTTACTTTAATAAAATGTAAAATTAGCAGATTGCGACAGACAGGAGAAAATAATTATATTAAAAAAAATAACTTAGTCTAGGCCTACTCTCCTTGTCCATAATAAATCTTATGTATGATACAAAGAATATTAGCTTAATTTTTATGGACACAAAACAAGGCGAACAAAGTCAAGAAGACTTTGTTCGTCTTGTTTTGTGTCCATAAAAATTTAGTTGTAGACGTACGCCCTGTATCCCACGTTAGATATTTCAGGAATACAACAATCAGACTCATGTTTACTCTGAATGTCTCAAGGACAATTATTTCTTTTAATTCTTATTAGTTCGTTGTTCGACATTCTGTATTAGTAATTTCATCCATATAAAAATAAGCATAATATTTTCACGTATGAGCAATGAACTAACATAATGAACAATATTCGCTAACATAGGTTTAAATGGAAAAATCATTTGAAAACAAAAGGGAGAGTTACAGATTATTACAGAATATGACATTGCAATACAGACATATAGGAAGAAGAGCTATCGAAAGACTTGAATGAAGGTAGAAGACCAGTTTTGAGACACGGAACAGGCCATTCTGTCCCAAGTGTCTGTTTGGTTGTGATGACAATTATGATAATTATTATTTTCCTTTTCAATTTTGCCACATTGTGCTTTATCAGGGAATATTATAGATAATTCGGTGAAATATTTAATTCCTACATCTTCGTACGTGTTTCGTTTTAGTTGAGTATGCCGTCAAGCAAAACGGATCTAGTAGATCGATTAGATATTTTTATCTTCTATCAATATCATTATTGTAACACAAACCATTTTCACTTCTAATATAATATCATTAAAATCATAAAACAATATCTTGAACAAGTAAATGGATGATGTTGTTCTGTATTACTGGGGGTTAGTGCTGCCCCATTTTAGTAACGTTTTTGGCAAAATTCATTGGCGTGCTTGGATAGATCAAGATCTTTTGAGACATTCGTGTTGAACGATTTTAACATGTTAACAAACTGGTTTATTTTATAATTTGTTTACTGAACTGTAGTAGTACTTAATCGAGATCACATTTCTGGATTATTGTATTTTTAGTAGGTTATTTTACGACGCTTTATCAACATTTAATGTTATTTAGCGTCTGAATGTGATGAAAGTGACAATGCCGGTGAAATGTGCCCGGGGTCCAGCACCGAAAGTTACCCAGCATTAGCTCATATTGGTTTGAGGGAAAATCCCGGAAAAAACCTCAACCAGGTAACTTGTCCCGACCGGGAATCGAACCCGGGCGACCTGGTTTCGCGGCCAGACACTCTAACCGTTACTCCACAGGTGTGGACGGATTATAGGTGTGGACGGATTATTGTACTGATATAGGAAGGCTACTCGTCATCGAAACGGAACCTGGCAGTATGGATGGTCCACCTGTCAGCGTCGGACTCACGAATGCCACCCTGGCCACCTGTCGTACATACACAATCATTGCATATAGTCTACAGGGCAAACAATGGTTAAAATATACCTAAGTGTACGGATCCTTCCCGGGTTCAGCCCTCATGAAGCCATCCGATCATACGTATCTACATTCTACACTCCTGTACACAACATATTATACAGCTACACACGTCATACATGCAAACATAATAAATTCGGAGGAAGTTGGAAGTAGTAGAAAGACGTGTCCCCTGTCACAGTTGAGTGGTCAGAGCTCCAGTCTGTCACGCAAGCAGTCCGGGTTCGAGTCCCGGTCAGGTTTGGGATTTTTCATTGAAAATCCATTGTGACACTTGTGGCGAACAAGGTCGCAGTTGGGGTTCTTCTCGGGATTCTCCAGTTTTCCCCATATTGCGCATCTGCATCATTCCGTCAACATTTGTCATCATTCCATAGCATTTCCCGATCGCCAGCTAGCGACGCTCGGAGGGGATGGCCTAGGAACGAGGAGGTTTATCTGCTCGAAAACTGGGTACACAGCGAACCTTTGTGTAGTCAGCCGGTGTAAGTTTGGGAATGCGCCTCTCTTGAAGGTTAGCGCAATAGATCGTAACAGGTCGCAGTGCAGGACCAAAATGTCCCCTCCTGTAATTACCATTCCATTCCAATTCCATTCCAGTAGAAATACAAACATTTTTGTTACAATTTTTGTTTATCACCTGCCAGCAGGTAGTACATACTCCCCAATGTGAGGAGGTCATTTGATTTTCAATACGGTTATTTGACGATGCTGTATAAACTGCGAGGTTATCTAGCGTGTATGGAATTGGTGATAGTGAGGTAATGCTTGATGAGATGAGTCCGAAGATTCGCAAAGAGAATACCTGACACTCGCCATATACAGTTGGCGAAAACCTTGGAGAAAACAAAACAAGGTTTTAGGCCCAAATGGGAATCAAATCCACGTCCAAGCACAACTCGGATCAATAGAAAAGGCGCCTGCCGCCCCATCTGCGCCATTGGCTCATAAATTGCATAATTATACGCACTGTATCACAATTTTCGTTAATCCAATCTACTAACTCTTACAATCCATGACCACTACTATATATTTTTGAATCTCTGAGAGTTACTGTTGGTCAGCATTCATTTCATGTCTCGAGGTCGATTGAAAGCTATCTTGAGAACACTTGGAAAATAATTATGAAGCTCTCGAGGACGTTATTAGTTACTTTCATTTGCGCAGTTGAAAAATTACATCATGAAACAATTTGGACTATCTCGTTTATAGCAAAGAATCTAATGATGCTCCGCATAGGTCTTCATAGCAGTGGTCTGCAATTATGTAACGCGTTGTGTTCATTTTGAGGTATCCATGACTGTGGCATTGAACTGAGAGTGTTACATACACTAATGTCAAGGAAGACTTGAATCTGTGTCCGCTACTAAATAAATTGAAATATTTAACTTAATCCTGAGATAGAAGTGGTTCACACATGGTTTAAAGGAAGGCAAAAATCCTACTTAAATTAATTGTTCCGTGTAAATTTGCATGTGACATCCTATTGTGTTGGATAAAGAGGTGAAATGGTATAAGCTGGGCATTCCCTCATTTGGTAATATTATGCCATGTAGTGTTGATTGACATACAGCGTGTGCCATTAGTCACGTTACCCCTACTAGGTTATGTTAACGTCATAACTAACTAAATAACTAACGACTCATATACACATATCTTATTATCCAGAATATCTGTGAGTGCACCTTCGACATAATGACATAACTGAATACGACGCCATGTTCGACGACCGGTTTTGCGAAGAAAATATTCTGTTATATTCCGGAATTCTTCTGCCGCAGCAACCCGTAGTTGGGCCGTTGTTAAGTAGCTGCTTACTGACTTTAAAATATTAAAATATAATGTACTGGATCGACAATCATATTATAAGATGGAAGGACAGTTGGAAGAAGAGCAGTTTGGCTTCAGAAAAGGAAAAGGTACAAGGGATGCAATGGGACTACTACGAACAATCGGTGAAAGATACCTAGAGAAGAATAAAGAAGTGTATATAGTATACATAGACCTAGAAAACGCGGTTGACAAAGTGGACTGAAACAAACTGATGGGGATCCTAAAGAAAATAAGTGTGGATTGGAAAGACAGGAGGCTGTTCAGTAATCTATATATGAAATAACGAGTCAAAGGCAGATTAGGAGAAGAAATATCTGAAGGAAGTGAAATAGAGGGAGAAGTACGACAAGGATATTCTTTATCATCTACCCTGTTCAACATATTCTTGGAGGATTTGGTAAAGAACTGTTTTCAGAACATAAGAAGGGTAGAAGTAGGAGAAAGAAGAATAAAGTGCATAAGACTTGCTGATGATATGGAATTGTTAGCAGAAGAGGAGACGATATTAAGGGATATGCTACTGGAGCTAAATGACAGCTGTGAGCAGTATGAGATGAAGATAAATGTAAACAAGTCGAAGACCATGGTTGTCGCAAGAAAAATAAAGCAGGTGAACTTGCAAATTCTAAATGAGTCAATAGGTTGCAATCAGAAAATCAAAAGGAGTATAGCAGTGGCAAAGAAAGCTTTTAATAGAAAAAGGAGCATCTTCTGCGGACCTCTGAATAAAGAACTAAGGAAGAGACTAGTGAAATGCTTTGTGTGGAGTGTGGCAATGTATGGGGCAGAAACATGAACATTACGATGAAATGAAGAGAAACGGTTAGAAGCATTTGAAATGTGGATGTGGAGAAGAATTGAGCGTATGAAGTGGACACACAGAATAAGAAATAAAGTTGTGTTGGAAAGAGTGGGTGAAGAAAGAATGATGCTGAAACTGATGAGAAAGAGAAAAAGGAATTGGTTGGGTCGCTAACTGAGAAGAAACTGTCTACTGAAGGATGCACTGGAAGGAATGGTGAACGGGAGAAGAGTTCGGGGCAGAAGAAGATATCAGACGATAGACAACATTAAGATATGTGGATCATATGCTGAGACTAAGAAAAAGGCAGAAAATGGAAAAAATTGGAGAATGCTGGATTTGCAGTCAAAGACCTGCCCATGTGCAAAACACTTATGTATGTACAGTGGTAACGAGACTTATGGCCCTACATATACTATTAATATTTTTGTTCATTTGCATCGAACCCTGAAACATTTGATAGATAACTGTATACATACATGTACATGAGAACTACAGCCATCACAATATTCACCGTGTATCGAAGAGTGATCCCTTTGTTGAAAATTGAACTTTTGTCGCACATTGCATGGTTTATTGACATTTCTGGCTTTGAGTGAGCGACCGTTATAGGATCTTAAGACTAGTTCACAATAAACCGGGAAAGGAAACGAGAACGAGAACGAAAATAATGTTAAAATAAATGTATTCAAATGTAAGCATTCACAATTAACTATTGTGAGTGGTCATATTTATAAACATTTATTTTAACATTATTTCCGTTCTCGTTCTCGTTGTCGTTTCCGTTCCCGGTTTATTGTGAACCAGCCTTAACACATGCAGGATGCTCTTCCCAGCCATTCTACATAAATAACAAATATGTATTACGTGAAAATATTTCTGGCGTAAGTGCCAGTAAGTTTGTGGGTGAAGTAGAGTGGAGTGATATATTTCGATGTAAGCTTAAGCGTAATTTTGTAATTGTCGCTGTTGCTTGTTTTGTAGGGAAAGATTATGATTATGTATGCTTACATTTCATTATGCATATTGATTTATATATACATTTTTTTATAAGTTTCCCTTTCCGGTGGCACAAGTGTCTTAGTGGTTATGGAGACTATCATGGAGGCAAAGCTATTTTATTGGTCTCCCTCTTTGTTGCTATCTTGTGTCCTCTCAGACAGTATTCAAATTTTCAATACACGGTTGCGGGTTTATTTGTGTGTGCTTTAGTTTGGTGTTTGAGGCTGATGGTGGTTGTAGAGGAGTTCCTCCAGTGTTGTGTTTTTGTCTGTTTTCGGTGGGTTTTCGAAAATATCTTGTGTATATACGCAGTTTATTCGCGGTTGTATTTCCTGCTTATGTGATTGAGATGTGTGAAGAATGGCTTCGTGTTTGTCATAGTGTAAATTATATTGTATCTAATGCATCTGCGTAGATGGAAGATTTGACGGAGGATTTTCCTTTTGCAGGCTTCTAAATTTTGATTGGGCTGTTGGAGGAGCTTGTGTAAGAAAAATGGAGAGGTGTATGCATAGGGATCGAACCAATGCTTTGTATAGGTGGAGGAGTGTTTCGGTTATACAGCCAGGTCGATTGATGCCACTTAGGTAGCTTATTGCTCTGGTGGCCGCGTTATATTTCCTCCAGGTTTCTTTAGCTACTTCGGTCCAGGAGAGTTTGGAGGTGAGGGGTATTCTTAGATATGTGAGATTCCGCTGGAGAGGAAGTTGAGTGTTGGCTATTGTGATCGGGTTGTTCTGGAGGACCCGAGTTCGGAGTTTTGGGCGGAAGACGCATATCTGTGTTTTGTCTGTGTTGACTGTGATCCGCCACGTACTGGTCCAATTTAGATACTGCCTGAGTGTTGCGTTTAGTAACTTCCTAGCGGAGGAGAGTCGGGGGTGTGTAGCCCAATATGCGACGTTATATCGCACATATATGCATGTATGTATATGCGTATGGATGTCTAGGTACTCATATATCGTTTATGATGTTATTAATAGCATATTGTATCACGTTCCGCAGCAAGAAGAGTATTACATTATAGGCCTCTTATGTGTGTACAATAACAATTTTAATTTAGTGCTTAACAGACTTTGTACAACCCGCATTTATATTACCTGCAGAACATATATGACTTAAAAATTAGTAAAGTTTTTTATTATTTCTTTTTTAATTTCTGAGGCGATCTCTATTCAACGTCTGCCATATAGACATACAAATTTAACTAGTTAAAACCTATTTATAGTTTAATACATGCACGTAATATTTCTTTCGACTGAGGGTTCCAGTGAAACAAGTTTTAGATATTAACGAATCGACAAAGTTTGGCAACCTTGTCCTAATTGCAATATAGAACTATATAATTAGTTTATTGCTTTTGGTAACTGTAAGGATCTCATCTTCAAAAAAAAAAAATGGCCGAATTGCCTACTTTCTTAGGATTGTAGGAGAAGATGGTGTATAGGTTCGAGTATCACTGCCGTGTTTATTTCTGTTTCTTTCCTTCTTTGTTTTCTTTACTTTCTTTCTCACTCACCACATGCAGCAAAAGTGTATTACAATTGGTTACATATAGCCAAATATAATTGAACACTAAAAACTTTAAAGTAAGTCCCGGTTCTACTGGAAATTCACCAAAATGAAATCATGGTTTATTTAACGACGCTCGCAACTGCAGAGGTTATATCAGCGTCGCCGGTGTGCCGGAATTTTGTCGCGCTGGAGTTCTTTTACATACCAGTAAATCTAACCAGTAAATTTACTGACATGAGCCTATCGCATTTAAACACACTTACATACCATCGATGCTGGGTAACTTTCGGTGCTGGACCCCGGACTCATTTCACCGGCATTATCACCTTCATATCATTCAGACGCTAAATAACCTAGATGTTGATACAGCGTCGTAAAATAACCCAATAAAATAAAAAAAATACATACCATCGACCTCTGCCGGGATCGAACCCACAGCCTCGAGTATAGAAGGCCAGCGCTATACCAACTACGCTATCGAGGGCGACTGAAATTCACAACAGCCTAGGGTAAATTCGCTAAGTGAAGATCTCTGCGTAGAGGTCAGCATACACGTTAACCGGTAACCCAAATTAACTAAACAGACTTCTAGCAAGAGAAGAGAAATAGCAAAACTGCAAGAGCTGTTGAATATTTGTAGAAATATACGTAATGGTAGAGACTGATTACTGTTACATGATCCTTTATAAATAAACATCGAAGTAGAAAATCCCGAGGGGGCAGTAATGGTTATGATAGTGTACAATTGAAAGTTTTGACTATGGGATAAGCATTTACTCACGTTTGTGAATTTACTAACAACAATGGCGGTATGCAAATGTAACTTTCAAGTAAAGCTCTCTGTGAAGCAGACTTGAAAAATCTCAAGGGAAAAATTGTTTCAGGGCCGATTATTGATTTCGGGACCTTTACCTGAACGTACCAACACTCTTACTGAGCTACCCAGGAGCTCCACCCGACACCGTTTCAATTTTTCCCTTTATATCCACATAACTCGAGTGGGCTGACAAGACTCCAGAAACCCACATCGAGTACACACAAAATCTGTGTGACTTGAAAATTGTGGTTTTCTGTTAACGTACCTACAGTAACGTATATATTATGTCCGACGGTGTCGGGTGAAGTTCCTGGGCAGCTCAGTTGGTAAAAGCGTTAGTGCGTTCATCAAAAGGTCCCTAGATTAAAACCCGGCCCCTAAACAATTTTTCCCTTGAAATTATTCAAGTCTGCTTCACAGGGAGCTTTACCTGAAAGATAGATTTGCATAATGTATTCGTTACTGTAGATACGTTAACAGAAACCCAGAATTTTCAAGTCACACAGAGTTTGTGTGAACTCGATGTGGCTTTCTGGAGTCTTGTCAGCCCACTCGAGTTATGTGGATGAATATAAAGGGAAAAATTGAGACGGTGTCGGGTGATGTTCCTGGGTAGCTCAATTTGGAAGAGCGTTGGTGCGTTGCCTTTCTCATAAGCCATTCGATTTTATGCCATTAGTAAGTTATCTCTCTTTTTCTGTCGTGTGTAAGTCGAAAAACGTTCAAGATTATTCTTCTATATTCCTTTATTAGCATTAGTGAAATAGTAAGTCTCAGGACTATTAACGGAGGACATTTATAAAGTACTACTACTAATAGTGGTGGTGGTGGTGGTGGTGGTGGTGACGACAGCATTAGCAGTAACAGTAGTAGGTAAGTAATGATGTTTCTAACTCAAGTGTTTATGCAGCTTCGAAATTCAACGTAGGCGAGGAAATGGCGATAAATTTTGTCTCCAGTCTTTAATACATCGTAAATGTACAACACAGGAACCACAGCTTTACTCTCATTTCGGAGGAAGTCTTGTTAAAGATTTTATGACTTTCTGAAGTCCAGCGTCTTCGGTCGGGTTCGAACATGCCAACCTTCCACCTAATGGTTAGCATTGTAACCACTAGGTCACCAAAATAATGACGTGATT
This sequence comes from Periplaneta americana, assembly GCF_040183065.1. NCBI lineage: Eukaryota > Metazoa > Arthropoda > Insecta > Blattodea > Blattidae > Periplaneta > Periplaneta americana. The sequence continues at coordinate 91,827,626 of NC_091118.1, read as the reverse complement.
AAGTATTCGTGGAATCGTCGCAGAAAAATTGGACATCCACTAAGAAAATCCGTCTCATTACCGTTTTGATCCCCCCAAGATTGACTTCCAACTCATCGATATAATTATGAATAATCATCGCAGGGAAGTTCAGAACTTCTAATAAATTACGGTACATTGATATTATTGCGGAAATTATAAATTACTTTATGAAGTATTACTCATTTCTAACAATATGTTAGAATGAGTAGACGATAATGATGCGTGAAGACTCTTGGGTAATATTATTCTCAAATAATATGTAAAGAAGAAAATAAGAAATAAAAATACACAGGAAGATGTACGTAGAAGTAGGAAAATACTAAAAAAAAGTGAGGATAGAATGAAAATAAATGTAAACAAAATAGAGGGGAAAAACATAATGGAAGTCTGCGCTAGAGAGACGAGAAAGGAAAATAAAATGATCGGAAAGAAAGTGAGAGGAGGAGTAAAAGAGTGCACCCCTATGAAATAACGGCTATCAAGCCTGACCGCGAAACGATGGCAGGGTTCAAATCCTGCTTGGGACAAGTCATCTGGTTGAAGTCTTTCCGGGATTTTCCATGAACCCATTAAGGACAAATGCTGTATAACTTTCGGCGTCGGGCCTGGAATCACTTCGCCGGAATTACCATCTTCAATTCACTCAGACGCCAGATAACCATAGCAGTTCATAAACCGTCGTAAAATAACCAGTAAAAATGAGAAGTAAAAAATATAAAAGGCAATGTACGAAGCAGATGAAGAGAATAACAGAAAAATAAGGAGAAAATAAAGGAAAGAATGAACACATACCGAAAAAACAATTTTGAAAGATGCTAAGAATGAAAACGATATCTCAAAGCAAAGCAAACAAAAAAAAAAGGAAAAGAAGAGAAAGGAAAAAGAAAGAAAAGAGGAAACAAAAGAAATGGAAGAGAGGAAAAAGAAAGGAAAGAGGAAAAAGAAAGGAAAGAGGAAAAAGAAAAGGAAAGAGAAAGAGAAAAGGAAAAAGAAGAAGAGAAATCGAAGTGGGGAAAAAAAGAAAAACAGAGGGAAGAATGAAGGAAAAAGAAAAGAGATGAAAAAGGAAAGGAAAAAGTGCAGAGATCGAAGAGGAAATGAAATAGAAATGACAGGAAAGAGGAAAGGAAAGAGAAAGAAAGACAGGAAAGAGGGAAAAAAGAAGAGAGATCGAAGAGAAAAGGAAGGAAAAAGAAAATAGAGGAAAGCGGAAAGAAAAAATAAAAAGGAGGAAAGCGGAAAGAAAAATCAAAATGAGGAGAGAAGAAAGGGGAAATCAAAGAGAAGAAGCAGAGAAAAAAGGAAAAGGAAAAGAAAAGGTAAAAGAAAGAAATAGTTGGAGATTTTAATGGGTGCATAGATACCGAACTTACGGTAAATGGGAACGGTAAAGCGGTTTTTGTCTAGTGGTTTAGTTCCACATTCATAAAGCAGCAGTGGACATGAGACAACGTTTCTGCCGTTAGCAAGTAACTAGCGCTACATATCGGCAGCCGTCTGTACTATTTGAACATGTTATGTAGCACGAAATTCACAATAAACCCGCTTGGCAGGTGAGAGCGCGTCGTGCACAGTCCTTCGTGCAAGACGTAGATATGTGAGAAACAACGAGAGATAGTTGGCCTACTATTACTCGTTGTACAAACCCAAGAACTATAATACCAGCATTTTAGAAAAGCACAGGCAAATTGCAAGCGGACTAATCGAAGGTATTCATCACGAAACAACACAAAAGTTTACAGAATTGAAGGAAATGAATGACAGTGACACAACAGAAATAATAAAGATAACAGCATGGAAACATGGTAACATGAACTCTACAGTCCACCTAATAACAACTTTACTGCAAATCTGCTAATAAATGACAAAAAAACAATAGTCATTGGTGACCTTAATGACCACTCTCCAAGATGGGGATATACCAGTAACAATAAAGTAGGAGATGACATTGAAGAATTTGTGGATCCCAACACAATGAATATATATATTTATAAATGATGAAATAAGTCAATAGAATAAACAGTATAACTGTATTAAGAACAGTAGAAATTTCAATGCCTTAAAGCGTGGGACGTGGTTAGTGATAAATAGGGAAAGCCAGGGTAGGATCGTAAATATGATTACAGTCATTTTAGTAAGAACAGAATTCAAGAAAGAACATTAGGGGGGCCACCAGCGTAGCTCAGTCAGCTAAGACATTTGCATGCCGATCCGGAGTTGCGCACGGGCACGGATTTGATTCCCGCTTAGGCTGATTACCTGGTTGAGTTTTTTCCGACGTTTCCCAAAACCGTAAGACAAATATCAGGTAGCCTATGGCGAATCCTCGTTCTCATCTCGTCAAATATCATCTCGCTATCATCAATCCCACCGACGCTAAGTAACCTCGAAGTTCATGCAGAGTCGTTATATAATCAAGCAAAAGAACACATTAGCGGAACTTGATCTGTGAGATGAAATAACATATCAGAGATGTTGGGTTATTTTACGACGCTGTATCAACATCTCAGGTTATTTAGCGTCTGAAAGAAATGAAGGTGATAATGCCGGTGAAAAGAGTCCGGGGTCAAGCACCGAAAGTTACCCAGCATTTGCTCCTATTGGGTTGAGGGAAAACCCGGGAGAAAAACCTCAACCAGATAACTTTCCCCGACCGGGATTCGAACCCGGGCCACCTGATATCGCGGTCAGATACGCTGACCGTTATTCTACAGGTGTGGACTTCAGACATGTTGAAAATAAAAGTGAGGAAATGAAACTTTTCTGGAATTAATTTCTATATCAATCTAGGATCTCATTAATATTGTAGACTAATGTAATTAGAGTGTAATAGTGGACAAAACACGGAAATGTGGAGGTACATCGTAACATAGCTTTTTTTACTTGGTTATTTAATGACGCTGTATCAACTATGAGGTTATTTAGAGTCGATGATATTGGTGATAGTGAGATGATATTTTGCGAGATGAAGCCGAGGATTCGCCAGAGATTACCTCATATTTGTCTTATAGTTGGGGAAAACCTCGGAAAGAGACCAACCAGGTAATCAGAACAAGCGGGACTCGAACCCGTGCTCGAACGCAACTCCGGATCGCCAGGCAAGCGCCTTAGTCGACTGAGCTACGCCGGTGGCTCATATCATAGCTATATTGTGGTTGTTGATAATAAATATTGCATATAGTGTACAAGCAGCAGCAGTCGTAAATAATAATAATAAAAATAATAATAATAATAATAATAATAATAATAAACATCATCATCATGTACAATTCTCGAAAAATGTTTTGTCGCACAGATAATTTATATCCCAGAAACGAAGATGGTGATCATGATGATCACGATACATTATCAGAGGACTTGCGATCGGAGGTAATAAAATTAGTTTTATTTCGTTGTAATGTCTGTTCATGCGCACTGCCTCCTTTCTGGGACAAAGTGCGACAAAACTTTTTTCTAAGACTGTACAACCATGGCATTAGCAATCAGCAGTTTCGGTATTATTCAATTTGCATTAAACAAATGTGTTGTTTATAATTAGTACATGTCAAATAATAGTTTCTAACGGCGTAATAAATCTTTCATCATTTACGCATGATTTGACGAGTCTCTTCAAGAATGAATAACATCACATTGTTCACAATTATGTTAGTTATGTGCTTCCCTTTAATCAGTCATGGGTGTGATTCTCACGCCTGCAATCTTTCCTGCTTCACACTGAATCATTTTATCTTAATACTAAACTATACAAGATGCAGCAATCTGGAATATATAGCAGGCAATGGCATTACAATATTATTATTGTTAAATACATTGTCCTCTGTTGCTTAGTAACATAGTCTGCTCTCGCATATCGTCAACATTCGTCCATTAGGTAAGTATGTGATGATCAGGCTTAATTTTAGAAAGACAGAATTGATTTCGTTTAATGTTTACATTTTTATATGAATATATTTGTTAGCATTAATATTAGAGATAAACAAAACTAACTGCCGCTCTTGCTCGCTGTGTTCGTTGCAGTTTTCTTTTGAGTCTCTTCTCGTAACTCTTGTGCGCTTCGAGTCTCGCCCATGATGCTCGAAATAGCATTTGGTCGGCTTGGAAATATTTCGTAACTTTGAATAACATACAATATTGAAATAGATAACATTATAGATGTTTAATTGATACAAAAAGACAAAACAAAACAGTATCACAGTTATTAAAATGTTCTGCCTCTATTATCAGATATTACCTACGGTTATATAAATAGAAAAAAAAAACAATCTCAAATAAATTTGCATTTCCAAGAAACATAAAACATAACGTTAAATAGAGCGTTAATATTTATTTTTTTTTTTACTTGAGACTGTACACTTGATCTCAAACAAACAAAAAATTCGTAGCTTTTAATAAGGATCTAGTAATTAAATAAAGATTGGAGAACGGTTTATTATACATTGAAATGTAGAGATACGTTTCAAACAGGCTGGGTATATAACAGTTGCCGAAACAGATAAAGGTAGAAAAAGTTTTGGATACAGTAAGAACGGGAAGAAGGTTACGGTTTTCACGCGTTAAAGGGTAACTTTGCAATTCTTTTTTATAGAGACATAGATTCCTTTTACTTTCATTACTGTTTATAAACATAATCTACACATAATTTAGGCATAATCTGTTAGTGCATAACATCCTTTTTCTAATAATGACACTTCGTTTCACTCATCAGAAGTCTTTATGAGCAAATTTCTGGTGTTCTAGTGTTCCATTCAGTTCTAGATTACTTCGCAGAAATAGCAGGTCATTCAGTTTAGCTGAACTTAATCGTGAAAATCTCACATTAAACCTCCATCTTGCTGAACTGAAAACCCGTTCGCTCGCCGCGCTAGTTGTTGGAATACATAGAATAGCCTATGTTTTGCGACCGCAGCAAGTGCAGGAAATTGTTGCATGTGGATTTTCCAACAAACCCAAAATGCCATCGCCATGCATTCCCTATTCTATAGCATAACGTTGATACTGCATTACCTTGTCGTGCTTTGAATTTGCAGAAGCCTGAGTTTCTCATTTGGAACCTTTGACGTCTTTTGACTGGACTGCAGAATGTAGAAAGCTTAGACGGCACTGTATTTACGACTTCATCTGTAGAATTTGTAAAATATCAATTATTCACGTCATATTAAACAGAAATAATTTCCTTGTAATTATGCAAATTGGAAACAAATAAAATTAAATCGCACTCAGGAATCAAAATGTTACCTGTACTACGTCCGAGAAACGAGCTGAAAGTGTCAACTTCCGCCAGTACTTGTTCCTTCTCTTGATCGCTGAACATCAACATTTGACAGTAGTAGGGATAAAGAAAGAGAGCAATCGATGTAACATGTAAAGCTCCAGTTTTGAACTTAAATATTCATTGGCTCGAATTTTCAAAATTTTAACGCTATTTGATATGACATCGTCTTGTATCCCACAATGCTCTTTCAAGTAAGTCATCCACAGACAACTTTGTGAATTGTCACATAGTTTTCACCTTCTAGTTCATCGGATGCCTCTTTAAACGGCTCTAAAAATTAATTATTTCACGTAGTAGTGATTGATCAATATTCTTGAGGAAACATCTAGGGCGGATATACATTGTTTTTGTTTTCCTCTTCTTCGCACTCATGATGAAGCACCTCTTTAACGGATTCAAGATTTTCATGCACAGATATGAAATGCATCATTTTATAATTAAATCTTGTTTTCACATCTTGTAATAGTGTGTGGTCTAATTTTGTCACTAGTCCACTCTTCGTCACATACGTCACCAAAGACTTACAGTTAGATAACAAGGAAGCAACATCAGGGCAATGTTCGTCTATGAATTCCCTTTTGAATGTATGGCGTAGAACTGTGTTGGTAGAGTGGGCGGTGCATGGAATTCTCTGAAAACCTGCATCTCTTAACGCTTTCTGAATACTCGGTCCTTCATCAGTAACAAAAGAAACTTTTAAAAGCAATTCTTTAGACATCCCTAGCTTTTCTGCTTTCATAATTATTTCTTTAGCGAGATTTTCGCCCCTTTTGGACTCCCCTGTATAACGCTCAAAACCCAGTCGAGTGTTATATAATGTATAGCCAGAGCAGTGTATGAATTTTGAAAATAGTAGGACCACATGTCCGTCATGGCAGTACATGCATTACCTTATCTCGGAAATTATCTTTTTGCGAGTCTGGTCTGCTATTTCAGCAGTTTTCCTTGATACAGTTACTTTACGTGGAACAACCATAGAGACATCTACAGACTTCTATTTGCTGCCAGTATCTAGAAGGGTTTGCTTGTATTTTAAAAACCCCGCTCCACTCACAATGGAAAAAGGCAGCATATCATGGGCACACATTTGTACACACGCTGTCGTAATGCCATGTCTATCTTCCGACGACAGTTCCATTACACTCTGGGCTTCTTGACTTGCACACTGATGTCCAAGCATAATAGTAGTACTTTTATCCTTATGTGACAACACGGATTTACATAGTTTACACTATACATACCCAGTTTCGTAGTCATCTTCATTAATTACAATTTTAAATGTTTTCCAAACATCACTTTTTCCCCTTAAATTCTCTTTTGTTTTGTAAACACCGCTTTTGATCATCCCCGTCACGTACCTTTACTTGTCGAATTCCATGTTCGGTGTGATTTGTGAGAATAAACAACAGTGACGATTCGAGGCTGCTTGACGTTCGAGAGTTCACCACTCCCGGTGTTTCGCTTCACTCGCAAGTTGTCTTTGCATACTATATAGACAATATTGTCGTGCATGTTTTCGGATTGCAGGAGCTGCTAATCTCGCTTTCTCGATCGTTGTTCATCTCTAGTTAATATACACAACTGAATTTGTCCACAATTAATAATTTTGCAACTAACGTTCTTGTTAAATGACAACTGATCATCACAGGGTGTAAATTTAAAAAAGGATCAAGAGAAAACTAAACATGGAAGGACTGGAAAGCAGAATAAATATTATTTTCTCCATATGTTTGATTAAAAGGTGCCTACAACATACATCTGCAAGGGGAAATCAATCTGTAAGTATTGCATGAGCCATTTTTTTTTTAATTTTGTGTTTAAATGTAATGTTATTTATTGTTTTTAGTAATTAGCATTAATACTGGGATTATTTTCTGAAAAATCTATGTAAAACTATGTTAAAAAGAAAATACAAAGAAAAAAGAAAGAGAAGTAAAAGAGAAAAGAAAAGAATAAGAAAAAAGAATATAAAAGAGAAGTAAAAGAAACAAAGATAAATAAAAAGAAACGAAAACACAAAACAAAGAAAAAGCAAAATGAAAGAAGAGAAAAGAAGAAAAGAAAAGGAAAAGCAAAATTCAAAAATAGAAAAGAAAAGTAAAATAGAAAAAATAAAGAAAAATAAAATGAGTGGTCGCCATCTGCTTATAGGGTCTGTGTCAGAAAAAATTTTGATAGAAAAGCTGAGGAACATCTGTTGTATAAAGATAAATAAGGTAAACAGATTTTTTCAATCTACCCAGTATTTACACTTTAGCTTTGTCACTGTTCAATTAAAAAAAACTCCCTTTTGGCTCTATATACCCTTCTTGCACGCATTATATTGCAATGTTAACGTGTGTCAACATGCAGTAGCAAGTTTTCAAGAACGAGAAAAAGTGAAATTAAAGAAAAAAAAAAAAAAGAGAAGTACAGGAAACAAGATAAAAGAAAAGAAAAGCAGAAAAGAAAGACGAAAAAAGAACGAAAGAAAATAAAAAGTAAAACAAAAAAAAAAGAATACGAAAATGGAAAGGAAAAGAGAAGCATAAAAAACAGAAAGAAAAGAAAAATGTGGACTGAATAAAACAAAACGAAAAAGACGAAGAAAGAAAAAGCATAAAAGACAGAAAAGAAAGAGAGAAGAAAAGAAAAAGATAAAAGTAAAATGAAAAAAGGAAAAAGAAAAAGGTAGAAGAAAGTAAAAGAAAAGAAAAAGAAAGGAAAGAAAGGAAAAATGAAATCGGAGAAGTAAAAATAGCATAAAAGAAAAAGAAAGAGAAGAAAAGAAAAGAGAAAGTATGATGAAAGGAAGTGAAAAAAGAAAAAAGAATAGAAAAATGGAAAAACAAAATAAAAAAGGAAAAGACAAGAGAAAGAGAAAGGGAAAGGAAAATAGAAAAGGAAAGAGAATGAGTAAAATAAAAAAGACGAAAACGAAAAGTTAAGCAGAAAAGGACAAAGAAAAATTAAAATGAAAAAAGAAAGGAAAAGAAAAGCAGAAAAGAAAAAATAAATGAAAGGAATGAAGTTAAAAAAGTAAAATAAGAAAATTAAAATATAAATGAAAAATATAAAAGAAAGGCAAAAAAGAAAGAAAAGAAACGATATGAAAATAGGAAGAGAAAATCACAAACGAAAAGGAAAAGGAAAATAAAAAAGAGGAAGATAGAAAGGAAAAGAGAAATATAACAAAGATAAAATAAAATAAAAAGAAAAGAGAGATGAAAGAAAATAATAAGTAAAATAAAATGAAGAAAATTAAATAAAAAGGAAATGGAAAGAAAAGCATAAAAGACAAAAAGGAAAGAAAAATAAAAAGAGAAGGTAAAATGAAGAAAACTGAAAGAACATAAGTCCTTATGAGATCCCTAAATTACGACAAATGAAAATTACTACGGTATGTCACATGATAACGTATTCGACTCCCATTGTTTCCTTTATCAACATTTTTCTTTTTTATCCATTCCAAGTTTCGGAGAAATTGAAGCCGTAGTATTGTTTTAATACTAGTAATAATAATAATAATAATAATAATAATAATAATAATAATAATAATAATAATAATAATAATAATTTTACAACCTATTATCAATCAACAGTTTCGATATTATTCAGTTTGCAATAAACAAATTTGTTGTTTATAATTAGTACATATCAAACAATACGTTGCTGACGGCATAATAGATCTTTAAGTGATATAGAAATGATTTGGCCAGTTTTTCATGACTGCACAATGTTCACAATTATGTTAGCTATATCATTAATTTGAATCAGTCAAATGTGTAAACCTCACGCCTCCATCGTTTCTGCTTCTGAGTGAATAATTTTATCTTCTTATTACTAAACTAGCCATGATGCATTAGTGTTGAATACATAGTAGGCAATGGCAATACAATATTAGTATTGTTAAATATATTCTCCTCTGTTGCTTAGTAACATAGTCTGCTCTGGCATATCGCCAACATTCGTTCATTGGGTAAGTACGAGTATGTGTTTTTGAAATTACTTTGGAAATTGTATAAAACGTTGGATAAATTGCCAAAGAAGTCCATGTTTCGCTACAGTAAAGAAACATGGTTGTGAAGAGGCTTAAGTTTAGAAAGACATTTGATTTCGTTTAATGTTTATATCTTTACACTGTCCACACATGTGGAGTAACGGTTAGATCGTCTAGCCGCGAAACCAGGTGGCCCGGGTTCGATTCCCGGTCGGGGCAAGTTACCTAGTTGAGGTTTTTTCCGGGGTTTTCCCTTAACCCAATATAAGCAAATGCTGGGTAACTTTCGGTGTTGGACCCCGGACTCATTTAACCGGCATTATCACCTTCATCTCATTCAGACGCTAAATAACCTAAGCTGTTGATAAAGCGTCTTAAAATAACCTACTAAAAAATATATATCTTTACATGAATATCTTTTTTCAACATTAACATACACAACTGAAGTTGTTCAAAATTAATGATACTGCAACTGACGTTCTTGTTAAATGGCAACTGATGACCACAGGATGTAAATTTAAAAAAGGAACAAGAGCAAACAAAACATGGAAGCATTGGAAGAAAGATTAAATCCTTCTTTCTCCATCTCATCCTTTGATTAAAAAGTGCCTACGACATACATCCGCAACGGGAAATTAACCTGCAAGTATTGCATGAGCCCTTTTTTTGGCATTTTTCTGTTTAAATGTAATTTTATTTATAGTCTTTACCAATTAAAATACTGTTAATTTTGGGGTTATTTTCTGAAAAATCTATGTAACTCTATGTTGAAAAGAAAATAAAAAGAAAAAGAAAGCAAAGTAAAAGAAAAAAATAAAAGAGACGTAAAACAATTAAAGATAAAAGAACAGAAAGGAAAAGTATAAAAGAAACACGAAAAAGAAAGGAAAAGAATACCAGTAAAGAACGAAAGAAATAAAAAGAAAGGAAAAAGAAAAAGTGAAATTAAAAAAATGGAAAAGAGAAAGGAAAATAAAATGGTCACCATCTGTTTGTAGAGTCTGTGTCACAAAAAATTTTGATAGAAAAACTGAGAAACATCTTCTGTATAAAAAGATGGAAGGTAAGCAGACTTTTCAGCCTAACTAGTATTTACACCTTAACTTCGCCACTGCTAAATTAAAAAATTTGTGTGGGGAAAAGCATTCCTGGAGAGACATTTTAGCCCAGTGTGACGACGAAACGGAACATATACGCAGAAAATACATTTTTATTTTACTTGGTTATTTAAGGACGCTGCATCAACTATGAAGTTATTTAGAGTCGATGAGATTGGTGATAGTGATATAATATTTGGCGAGATGAGGCCGAGGATTCGCCATAGATTATCTGACATTTGCCTTATGGTTGGGGAAAACCCTTGGAAAAAAACCCAGCCAGGTAATCAGCCCAAGCGGGAATTGAGCCCGCGCCCGAACGAAACTCCGAATCGGCAGGATAGCGTCTTAGCCGACTGAGCTGCGCCGGTGGCTCGGAGAAAATATCTACCACCCTCGATGCTAAGTCAGAATAGGAGTTCACTTGCATGTCTTGACCTCATGGGGAATAGAGAATGCGAACAAAAGATTGGATTGTTCCTCTTGAAAGTGAGACACCTTAGAACATCATCTGTTGAAATTTATGATCCGGACTGAGGAAGGGATAATGGTAACTATTGAATTTACATTTTTATGCCTGTTTGTATATTAGGCTAGGATATATCTGCAGTGCTCGGGAAAAGTGGCATAAGTCAGTTTCCATAAACCTTTTTTGATACCTAATTTATTGACAACTTACACTGGTTTGTGTCGATTTGATTTTTTTCTGTATGAATTATTGTAATGGGAGGAATACTTATGTATTTTTTTCCAAGCGAGCAGATATTCCGTAAGTTGTCAATAAATTATCAAAAAAGGTTTGTGGAAACTGACTTGTGTCACTTTTCCCAATCACTGCAGATATTATATAATATGTTTTGTTTGTGCCATTTTCATATTAATCTTTGTGTTCTTTTGGAGAATGTTTGGAACCATTCACAGGTGAAGGGAGTGAAACCTACAAAGTAGGACTTGTTTTGTAAAGCACGTACAGTCAAAAACCCGTCCATTGGATTTAAGAGAAAATTCTGATAGTGTTATGCATATGTATGTATAATATTGCTGAATAATTACATCTATCTAAAATTAAAAAAAAAAAAAACAAACTCCGTTTGGGTTCTACATGCCCTACTTGAACGCATTAGAATGCGATTTTAATATTCTCACATACAGCAGCAAGCTATCAGGCAAGAGAAAAAGTATAATTGAAGAATAAATGTAAATAAAAAAATAAACAAAAGCAGAAGGGAAAAACGAAGAAAAAAGGGAAGTAAAAGAAAGAAAACAAACAGTGAAATAAAAAGGGAAGAGAAAAAAGAAAAGAGAAGAGTAAAACAAAAAAGAAAGGAAAGGAAAGAGAAAGTGAAATAGAAAAAAATAAGAAAGGAAAAGAAAATCCTAAAATAAAAGGAAAGGAAAGAAAAGGAAAGAAACAGAAAAAGTCAAAGGAAAAAAGAAAAAGAAAAAAGACAGAAGAAAGGAAAGGAAAAAGAAAAACAAAGAAGAAAAGAAAAAAAAGAAAAAATAATATGAAAGAGATAAAAGGAAAACAAAATCATAACAGGAAAAGAAAAAAGTAAAATGAAAGAAAGGAAAAGAAAAGCAAAAAGGAAAAAGAAAGCAAAGGAAATAAAAGAGAAAAAGTGAAATGGAAAAATAAAAAAAGGAAAACAAAGAAGAAAAGAAAAAAAAGAAAAAGTAATATGAAAAAGATAAAAAAAGAAAGGAAAACAAAATCATAACAGGAAAAGAAAAAAGTAAAATGAAAGAAAGGAAAAGAAAAGCATAAAGGAAAAAGAAAGCAAAGGAAATTAAAGAGAAAAAGTGAAATAGAAAAAAGAACAAAAAGGGAAAAAAGAAAAAGTGAAATAAAAAAGAAAAAGACAAGAGTTAAAAGATAGGAAAAGCAAAAATAATAAATAAATTGAAAAAGACGGAAAGAAAGAAAAAGAAAAGCATTAAAGAAAAAAGAAAAACAGAAAAAAGTGAAATGTAAAAAGAAAAAGGAAAGGAAAAGAAAATCAGAAAAGAAAAATGATATAAAAGAAAATTAAAAAGAAAAAAATTAAAATGAGAAAAGTAAAATAAAAATGAAAAAAGGTCAAAGAAAGAGAAAAAATCAGGAAAAAAAAGAAAGGACAAAAGAAAAAAGTAAAATGTAAAAGGAAACAAAGAAAGGAAGACAAAAGCACAAAAGGAAAAAATTAGAAAAGAGAAGAGAAAAGAACAAGGAAAATGAATAAAGGAAAAGAAAGAAAAGAAAAAATGTACAAGCAAAATGATTGAAGTAAAAGTAAAAAGAAAATAACTATAAAAGAAAAAATAAAGAAAAGAAAAAAGGAACATACGAAATTAAAAAAAGGGAAAGGAAAGTAAAAGAAAAGCATAAAAAAGAAAGGAAAGAAAAAGAAAAATTAGAAAAGAAAATAGAAACAAAAGAAAACAAGCTAATGAAAAAAGATAGAAAGGAAAAGAAAAGGAAAAGAAAGGTAAAATAAAAACTGGGAAAAGATAAAAGAAAATATAAGTGTAAAGAATAGATTAAAAAGAAAATAGAAAAAAAATGAAAGAACAAGGGAAAAAAGAACAAGACAAAAGAAAGAAAATGGAAAAAGAAAGATACAAAGAAGATGTAGAGTGAAAAAAGGGAAAGAGAAAAGAAAGAAAAGAAAAGGAAAATAAGATGTAAAATGACAAGGTCGAATAAAATAGAAAGGCAAAGAAAAGCAGAAAGTTAACTGATAACACTTTAAAAAAACTGAATAATTAGATGCACTGTCCACATGGAAGGGAGGTTGGGATGGGCAGGGCGGAACTCGACATGCAGCCACCTCCTCGTGGTGAGTTCTGGGTTGTTTCAATTCAAAGAGAATAAATGAAACAAGCAAAGAGCTGCATTATTAATTATGTTAAGTTAAAACTGATACACACATACACATTAGTGCTAATACTATCACTACTTCCGCATTACAAAGGTTTTACCTACGTTTTAAGCTATTCTTGCTTTGTAGTATTAAGTAGCGTTCTGCCTAAACTGTTTTATTAATTCACATAAAATATAATCGGCGTTTATCTAAGGAAACAAATTTCGCGAGCTCAAAATCGTAATACATATTTTCTCTTTTTCAATTTTTTTTTTTTTTTTAAGTTTCGTGAGAATTCATTTAATTTTTATGTTGGAAATGATATTGCTTGTTACAAATTATTTTTTGAACTACTATCGAAAGAAGTATACCAATTTAATCACTTAATAGTGTACTGAAATAGGAGATAAGCCTGCATTCCTTGCATTTATATATGAAAGAGAAGATTTGAAAAAATCGAAATGTCTTTTTCTAACATTCATCGTTTCAGAGAAAATCATTATGTTTCTATGATGCATTTGGCAACTTAACGGCGAGTGCAACATTACTCTAGCAAACGCGGCCTTCAGCTCTTACCTTCCCCTTCCCCTCTCCCTCTTCTGAACTCAGTTGGTGATGTGCAACAATACTCAGCATTGCAAATTTTATTTTAACAATTTTCGCAATTAGAGTAAACAAGGGTGAAAAAGGTTATCAGGTGAATTGGGCAGTTTTGAAAACAGCGCTCTTTAAACCAAAGAGAAAAGAATACTGGATTGTATTGTATTGTATTGTACTGTATTGTATTTATTAACATTCCATGTTATTCATACATTGCTTCACAGCTAGAATATGGAACAAGTCAAAAAACTTAATACTATTATAAAATCTTAATTTATAGTCACAGTCTAGAAGAAAAATATATACAGAAGAGGTTTACAATATAGTCTACTAGTACAACACAAAGTTTTAGTATCAATTTAATGAAGTGTTCTTGAATGTCATGAATTCACCTATAGAATAGAAGGCGTGAGAAATTAGGTACTTCTTTAATTTGGCCCTAAGTAATTTTGTTTTGAGTTTCATTTTTTATATCGATAGGGAGGCTATTAAAAATTTTTACTGCCATATAACGCACTCCTTTTTGATTGTGCACTAGCTAGCGGTGATGTGTGGAACTTCTTCAATACAGAAAGGCGGGAAAGCAATATAACAGCACTGTTTTTGGTGCTGCGTTTGAGGAAGAAAATTGTTACTGTAACAGTGAGGAGGAACTACTTCATTTAGTTTCTTGAATTGTAGTGTTTATTTAATCTACGTTTTACAAAAATACCAGTTATTATTGTCATATTTATATGATTCAATAATTAAGTTGAATTTGGGATCTTAAACGATAGGTTACGCATATGTTGAGCTTCCAAGACCAATCAGTATGGCAAATCTTAGGATGCAAAATATTACTGTTCTTTGGGTGATTCGGGTCACTATTTTAAGGCTGAAAAGGGTCAGGAATTTTTTTTAACTGATTTCACTAAAATAGGGTTTATATTTGTCCTAGATTGGTAAATACAGAAGGAAGACGCAGTCTTCATGGTCATAGGAGAATATGCAGAAAGCAATAAAAGCTCAACGTGAAGAACGAAGCCAGTGCCACGCTGCGGAGCTCTTAGATGTACCACATTACTGCCTACAAAGACGTCTGGCAAATGAGATTAACCAACAGGTAACGAATATGTGAGGCCAAACTGTGCTCTCAGTTGACCAAGAAAAGCAATCTGCAAATAGAATACTTAAATTTTCAGCTTGTGGGTTAAGAAAAACCTCGAAATAACCCACCAGATAATCAGCCCAAGTGGTTTTGATCCCAAATCAAGAGCTCGGTTACCATTCTCGTTACGATTTTTCTTAATTGCAGTGATCTTTTTAATTTTCGACGTAGAAATTGCATTATTATTACCTATAACAATTGTTATACTCGTATATACATGAAAATTATAATGTGAAAACATGCCCGAGCCAGTATTAAGTTACAGTATTTGTTCTGGTCACTTTTACATATTCTAAGTGACTATAGCTCCGCTTAAAGTAAAATTACTTTAGCAACAGATTCTTCTTTGATTGGTATGGCGCACTGGCTGAATAAGGAATGTTTCAGATATACCATTGGTTCAAGGAAGGGTATTTCAGAAGGAAAGTTGTTCCTTAATCATATCTAATAACTTATGACTTTTAAGGAACCCGGAGGTTCACTACCGCCCCCACATAAGCCAGCCATCATCATCATATCCCACCTCCCTCAAATCCATTTTTATATTATCATACCATCTACGTCTCGGCCTCTACAAAGGTCGTTTTCCCTCCGGTCTTCCAACTAACACTCTATATGTATTTCTGTATTCGCCCATATGTACTACATGCCCTGCCAATCTCAAACGTCCAGATTTAATATTCGTAATTGTCAGGTGAAGAATACAATGCATACAGTTCAGCATTGTGTAACTGTTCATTCTCCTGTAACTTCATCCCTCTTAGTCACAAATATTTTCCTAAGAACCTTATTCTCAAACACCCTTAATCTCTGTTCCTCAAAGTGACAGTCCAAGTTTCACAACCATACAGAACAACTTGCAATATAAATGTCTTATAAATTCTAACTTTCAGATTTTTTGACAGCAGACTAGATGACAAAAGCTTTTCAACCGAATAATAACAGGCATTTCCCATATTTATTCTGCGTTTAATTTCCTCGCGAGTGTCATTTATATTTGTTACTGTTGCTCCACCTCTTCGAAGGATAAACTGTCAATTTTTATATTTCCATTTTGTACAATATCCCGGTCACGATACATAATCATATACTTTGTCTTTTCGAGATTTACTTCCAAACGTATCACTTTATCACGTTGAATATTACTGAGTATAAACGATTACAGTTCGAGAAACATGCCGTTCGAATTTGAGCATTGTATGAAATAATGATCACTGTTGAACTTTCAATTTGCTCTCTGAGAAATTTGCTTTATGTGGCCCTGATGTTTTCCACTTGTACCCTTAAAATTTCTTTGACTACACTCTACGACTATTGTCTCAGAATTCATGCAATGTCTTTGGTTGGAAATCGTCAGCTACTGAGCTGTGTCCACAGCTGATCCAACTACTTTCATAATTATGAGACAAAGAAGGATAATAGACTCGAAATAAAGTTTAATGTAGTAGGCAAGACTCGAACACAATACTGTGACCTCCAGTAGCAAGCTACTGCTCACTCATTGTGGTCTTCTACGTAAACTTGTTATGTAAATTATACATCACATCTCGGTGGCATCCTGATGATGAACAGCCCGTAATGAATTTTTAATTCTCACTATGTTAATGTGTTTGGTAGCATCTGAGCGGACACCGGAGACGTATCCACGAGTTATGTCATGATTACTTCCAAGCCCTACTAGCTTAAAAGTCACAGAATCAGATTTGGAATATCGACAAGAAGACGTAAATTTATGTCCAGAGTCATTTCCAATGAAGTCTTGTAGTAGAAAGCTGTTTGATTCTCGACCTTTACTGTTATTCTGATGTTCTATTCTTATTTATCTTCTACCCAGTATTGTAAATGTTATTCTTAGACAAAATGACATTTTCTTTCCTCAGAACTTTCAGTAGATAAAAAGACTTCTGTCGAGTTGGCATTCTGGCTTTATAATTGAAGACCGCCCGGAATAAAAGTGCAACCAACAAATCTGTAAAACACGTTTCACGAGAGAGGAAAGTAATTTCAGAGATATCAATTTTAGGCCTACATTTACTAACAGAATCATTTGATTAATCAACGATAGAAGTACATTCAGCTATTGGATATAATAACCCTAGTCAACAATGTTTTTGTCACAAGGTTGAGAATGGTCATTTTAGATCAATTTTTGTGTGCTAATATTGGATCTAAATTTGAAAATTTTCCGTCACTCATCATTTAAGAGAAAAACTGGAAATTGTGAAGAAAAAAAAAAGAATGAATTTACCAAAGAACTCGGGTATCGAACTATGGACTTTATTTAAACGGTTAAATAGTATATTGATACGTTTTATAGCGTATTGTTCTTCAGAATATACTACAGTAGAAGTGTATTTTAAGGAATAGGTTCTTTCAAATACATGAGTCTGCATTAATAAGGCGCGTAGTGTGTGATGTAATATCTGTATTACTTTATTGCTTTATGGCGCTAGACCTCCAAAAAGCACTGAGAGGGTAGGCTTTTAGAGTGAAATAGATTGCATTTTAGGATTAGTTGAATATTGTTTGAGCTTGTGACAAGTTGTATCGCTGGTTGTGTTTATCTTCGCATTCATTTACGCTTTCTCAGAATGAAAAAACCTCGTCGTGGGTGTGTAAATTCGCCGGTCAGCTTTTGTTGCGTATGTGGAGAATTTACGGCAAAATTGCAGCTTCTGAATTAATTATATAAGTTAAAACAAGTATATTATTGCTATTTTGAATGCAATGTGTGTGATGAGGACAAATCATGGGCTCCCCATGTGAGCTGCATAACACGTTACTCAAAACTTACAAAATGAACGGATGGAAAGAAGAATCGAAGTATGCCGTTTGCAGTTCCAATGACCTGGCGTGAACCGACAAGCCATGCAGAAGACTGTTATTTCTGTTTAAAAAAAGAAGAAAAGATCTAAAATTGAATATCCTAATGTTCCATCTGCAATAAGACCTGTACCACATGGACCAAAACTCCCTATTCCTAATCCACCTTCCCTTTGGAGGAATTGGTTCTCCCAATAGAACAAACAAATGGCTTCATTCAATCATCAACATCCTCTGATCCGTCCTATAGTCCAGAACATCATAAAGAACCCCATTTAATTCAACAATGTGAACTGAACGACTTAATAAGAGATCTTAATCTCACTAAATAACAAGCTGAGATTTTAGGGTCTAGACTGCTAGCACCAGATACTAGAATTTCATTGTAAGAAAGAGACGTGAACAGTTTTCGAAGTATTTTGTAATGAAGAATTCTATGTGCGTGTGTGTAAATATAGACGGCTTAATTGAAGAACTAGGCCTTCAATACTTCCCAGATGAATGGATGTTATTTAATAGATTCTTCCTAAATAAGTTTAAAAGCAGTGTTATTGCACAATTAAAACACCAAACTATCAATTCCAGTGGCGTATTCAGTGGGTATGAAGGAAACCTATACAAATTTATCAGTGTTACTAGATGCAATCCAATATAAAACATACTGCTGGCAACTGCGGAGATTTGAAAATTGTCGCCTTATTGCTTGGACTTCAGGGCAGATTCAAAAAATACCTACTGCTGCTTTCTCTGTTTATGGAATAGTAAAGCGACTGAAAAACACTATATAGTGAAAGACTGGTCTCCCAGAGAAAGCTATGTCCCACGAGAACACAATATCAAGTTTTAGTATGTCCCTTTAGTAAAACCGGAAAACTTATTGCTTCCTCCTTTACATATCAAGCTTGGTTTAATGAAGAATTTCGTTAAAGCTATGGATAAAAATGGAGAAGGTTTTGCATATGTAAGGAATATGATTCCGAAACTCAATGAAGCTAAAGTAAAAAGGGAATTTTTGTTGGCCCTCAAATTAGGAAACTTTTGAAAGATGAGAGCTTCGAGAAAGAAAAGTGTTGAGGAACTAGAAGCTTTGGAAGTGTTGTTAGTGGGTTTTTAGGTAATAATAAAGCTGGAAATTACCAACAGCTTGTGCAAGAACTCCTGCATAGTTACCAGAAGTTTGGTTGTCGAATGTCTTTGAAAATACATTTCCTGCATTCCCATCTGGACTTTTTCCCAGAGAACTTAGGAGCCGTAAGGGATAAACAAGGGGAAAGATTCCATCAAGATATACACAGGATGGAACAACGATATCAAGGAAGGTGGGATTCTAATATGACGGGGGACTATTGTTGGGTTTTGTTAAGAGAAGGTGACTCAAACTACAAGAGGAAAAAATAAATGTAACTAAATATATTTTAAAAAAATCTAGCTTGAAATCTGAATATGGTTGTTTACTTTACTGTAGGGCTCCTAAGTTATTTGATTTGAGATTTTAATCAATTTAATTTACAAACCTTAAAAATTACAGTTCATTTGATCCAGTTTTAAATTAATAAAGTAAAAGCCTATTTTTTAGGGAAAAAAGGAATATAATGCTACTTTTTCTTATTGTGATTATTTTTCATGCAACGTTATTATTTTTCTGTGAAACATCAGTGTATTTTGTGTAAACATTTTGTATCTTAGGAATTTATTTATTTCCACTATTGTAATTACCAGGGAAAGGATTTATATGTAAATACATATTTACTTATAAAGCTAATATAATTTATATTTTGCATTATCTTTATGTTTCACAATGTGTAGGGTTGAAAAATCCTACTTTTATTTTCCATATTTTTCCATATTTTAGAGTTTAGTACATATTTTCGTTAATTTCCATATATTTTCCATATTTCATATAAAACAGTCCATATTATATTAGGTTTAACAATAAAACAAAACAAAATTCCATTAACTTTTAAAAATACATTTCAACAATAGAGATTTAAACACATGTTCAGTAATCCCTTTAACATCAGAGTTATTTGAAAATTAGCAGTCCTATCAACAATGGGAAAGTAAGTTACAAAACTGTATTAATTTAATTTAAAATTTTTAACAGACTTCAGTTGTGCAGCTCAACAGTTAAATGCCAGTCAGAGTACACATAGGTTCAGTTTTGTAAATCATACTATAAAGACGGTAAATATGCCAAAAGTACGTCATTCAGTCAATTTAAAATCAAAACTAACAAGTTACATTTCAGAATTTAAAGAAGATGGTTTATCAACTGACAATAAAATATTATTTTGTAATTTGTGTCAGTGTGCAGTATCATCTACACAAAAGTTCCTGGTGCAACAACACATTACAACTAGTAAACATCAGGCCAACAAACAACTAAATTCCAAGCAGAGACAATTGTTTTTAACACAACCAACAACATCGAATGTAAGATCTGAGTTTAACATCGACCTGTGCCGTTCTCTCATCTCTGCTGATATTCCTCTCTACAAACTAAAGAATAAGGTCTTCAGGGAATTCCTTGAAAAATATACTCAACATACAATCCCGGATGAGTCAACACTTAGGAAGACGTATGCTCCATCCATCTACGATGAGACAATACAGAAGATAAGAGATGAAATTAAAGATAGTTCAATTTGGGTTTCCATTGATGAGACTCCCGACAAAGAAGGTAGACTTGTTGGTAATGTAGTTATCGGTTTGTTAAGTGAACAATATTCTGAACGAATTCTTTTACATTGTGATGTTCTAGAAAAGTGCAATAACAAAACTATAGTTAAACTGTTCAACGAAGCTATGGGTATCCTGTGGCCAAAGGGTATTATGTACGATAATGTGTTATTCTTTATTAGCGATGCTGCCCCTTATATGGTCAAAGCTGGACAAGCATTATCTGTTGTATATCCTAAATTGACTCATTTTACTTGTGTGGCGCATGCATTTCATCGTGTGGCAGAAGTGGTCAGAGACAATTTCCCTAAAGTAGATTTGTTGATTTCATCAGTGAAAAAAGTATTTCTCAAAGCTCCCAGTAGAGTTAACGTGTTGAAAGAAATGTACCCTGAAATTCCATTGCCACCAAAGCCAATTTTAACTAGATGGGGTACATGGCTAGAAGCAGTTGAATATTATGCCGAACATATAGACTCTATTAACAATGTTCTCCTTGCATTGGACTCTGAAGATGCAGTCTCAATTGATACTGCGAAAACAGTTACCTGTGACATAAGTGTGAAGAATGACTTAGCTCACATTCAGCATACATTTTCATGCATCATAAAAACGCTCAAAAGTCTCCAAAATAGGCACCTTTCACTATCTGAAAGTTTTGAAATTATAAATAGTACTGTGGAACAACTGAATCGTGGTAGAGATAAAGTTGCAGATGCAGTAAGAGCTAAGGTGGACACTGTACTTTCAAAAAACCCTGGATATGAAGAACTACAAAAGGTTGTTGCTGTGATGAGTGGTGAATCAACAGTGAAGATTAACTTGGACTTATCCCCAGCAGACATTGTGAAATTGAATTATGTACCAGTTACTTCTTGTGACGTCGAACGCTCTTTTAGTCAGTATAAATCTATCCTCAGAGACAATAGAAGAAGATTCACTTTTCAGCACTTGAAAGAAATGTTTGTAACCTATTGTTATGGTAACAGACAATAAAAATTGTGTTTTGTTGAAACTACATTGGAAGATAAGGTACGTCCATTATATTTTTTGTTTAGTTTGATTAAAATGTACCAATATTTAACGTACATAGTCATTTTTTTATAATTTTAAGTCCATATTTAATTCCATATTTTGGTAAAAATCCATATTTAATTCCATATTTTGGTAAAAATAACTACATATATATTTACATATTTCATATATTTTTAGTCCATATAAATCCGTTCCCTGGTAATTACGTATTTTGAAATGCGCGAAAAAGTTTTGTTAAAGCAAAATACTGTACTTCTCCTTCTGTCACACAAAAATGTTACGTGTTACAGATTTTTCGCTGTGATTTTCGATTTCTGTGACAGACAAAAAGTTAAAATTTGTTGACTAGTGTAATTTATTGCTATAAATTAATGCTTCAAAATTAACTTTTCCATCTTTTCCACATATTTCATTAATTTGATGTTACATCCTTTATCCGAGGATATCTTCAATTGTAAAACTCTGAACTATGACTTAAGAAGAAACTTTTTCGATAGAGGGATTTCTTTACTTAACCCTCCTGCTACCAAGAGGGGTAATAGAATTACCCCACTGACGATTTTTCATTTTTTTTTTAAATTCTATGTATTTGTCCGTTCTATGTCCACTAACAATTTGAATTAACAATAACATAAATAAGTACTCTCATTTAAGATGTGATTTACATTATTAATGTGGGGCGATCTTGTTATTCCCCTTGGTAGCCTGTGCCATGACAATTTCATGACATAAAATTCAATCTGTAGCGTAATTTTCTTCACATTTATATTTGTCTGCCTCCAAATTATTTTATTGTGTGTTATTTATAACAATTTTTATATTGTTATTAATATTATCATGATCTTTTCTTTGCATTTTTTTATTTCTGTGTGTTAAGGTTTTTCTGAAAGTGATTTTATTATAAGCAATTAAAAGTTTAGCCTTTTCCGAGATGCTCATTGTAGTATAGGTGCTGTTCGAATACAGTATTTGAATTTCAAGAAATGACTAAAATTAGCTTTATCAGTTTTTTACATGTTTCTTTAACTACTAGGTTATTTAGCATCGATAGGACTGGTGATAGCGAAATGGTATTTGGCGAGATGAGACCGGGGATTCGCCATAGATAACTTGATATTTGTTTTGTGGTTGGGAAAAACCTCGGAAAAAACCGAACCAGATAATCAGCCCAAGCGGGAATCGAACTTACACCCGAGTGCAATTCTGCATCGGCAGGCAAGCGCCTTAGCCAACTGAGCTACGCCGGTGACGATTTATTATTTTCATGTTTGTATTTATTTTTAGAAGTTAATATTTATTTATTATAAACAAATGTTTTTGAGTTGCTCATGGTTGTACCTATATATATGGTATTCTAATATTTAATTTTCAATACCTAAGTGACATGATTTCCAATTTATGTTATAGTACCTACTGTGATTTTAATTGTTTGTAAATGTGTTTTCCACCATGTCAAAATTATGTAGCATTAAGGAGTTTGTCTTGAAATGAAGAAGAACAAGAAAAATTTCAACATATATTAGCATAATTATAATAAGAGAAGAAACATTATTTCATTTTACAGAATCCAGAAGTTCAACGGCTGCTGGTATGAAACATAGCTTCAGCAAATTAACTTCTCAGCACCCCACGTAAAGATTAATTTTTGTTCCTACAGAATCTGCTATGGTAACAATTCTTTAGTCGGCGGGAAAAGGCACATAAGTAAAAAAAAGTCGATTTTTTTGTTGTACCAAATCACATAAGTCTAGTATTTTTTCTAATTTTTTAAATAATAAAATTTATTTTATTTTAAATTGAAAAGGGTTTTACTTTAACCAATATACATGAATTTCATTATTATACTTATATTCAGTTAAGAATAAATTGAAAACAAAGTCTCTCCTGAAAAATGAATTTTTTTGACTTTTGTACCTTTTCCCGCCGACCAAGGAATTGATATTGAATCTTTACGTAGATTCTTCGCCCAACAGTGCTGTGGAATCCCGGCACCAAGTCACTCAATTGAGTGCGCTCCTTGCATAATGGCAGTTGACAATACAATATAATATTATATTAACATATATGTCGAACATGGAGTAAGGCCACAAAGGAAAAAACACTAGAGAAGAGGGGTTCAATCCGGTCCTGTGGATTGAACTTCGGCGTAGCTCAGTGGTTAGAACGCTTAGTACGTAGAACCAAGGATCCGGGTTCGATCCCCGGCGCCGGAGCGTATTTTTCTCCTCTAATATCAATTATTCTCAGTACCCTGTTTTAGCTGACATAAGTATGATTAATTTTAAACTGAAAATTAAAGAAATTATTAAGGGAACTTAACACAGAATTAGATAATTATTTGCTAAATATTAGTTTTATATCATTATACTTGTGAATAATGGTTGTAAACGTTTTCAATTGTGATTGTTCTTTATCATAGGCCTATAGGTTATTGTTTTTGTAATCTGTGCCATTTTATTGCTTATATTAATTTGCTTATTTTGTTTTCGTCTTTCTGCTTGACTACAGTGTGGTTTTGAACTCCTGACCACGAGCGTTTGCTCATATGGGGATTATTTCTTTAATTGATATTTCTGTTTTATGTATACAATAGTTTTTAATGTATCTTTTTACTGTATAATAAATAGCCTTACCTACTAAAAATGAAGTACATTTGGAACATTTACGGTAGTGAACATACTGTACACAATTGTATTTTCAATTAGAGTATTGTTTCCTATTCATCAACTGTGTCACACGATATAGTAAGTGTCTACTAACAGCCTATTTTGTATTATGCATTTGAGTGTCTACTGTATATTAATGCCTCTTTCAGTATGTTTACTGCCTTCTTGCCTGCCTATTCTTATTTGTTTAGTGCCCACATGTCACAGCTTTATTGATAGCACAAAGTATTTTCCCCATAAAGCTTACAAAAAAATGCAATAGCACACTTGCTCACAAGTATCAAGCTTGAGGTGTGTTAATGCTTTACACCCCGAGGAGCCGGAGAGAAGAGGTGCTCCCATCAAGGTGATCCGCGGCCTCGTGTAGCGTCTTCGGATGCGAGAGAAAGCGCTGCAGCCAAGGTCAGGCTCCAAGGTCCAGTCACGTCTGTTTCCGGGATGCACGGGGCAAATGCCACTTGTAATGGGATAACTAACTGTATCAGAGCCCATCTGACAGCTGAATAATTAGACTGGTACATCTATTACATTTATTGCTATAGGTATTGTTTATTAGAATTTACTACCGCTTCTGCTATTACTACCAGCACTACATGGATACAAGTGACACCACTATTACTACAACTACTATTACCACCACCAACATTGCCAATAATGCCACTTATACCAGTACCACCGTTCCTACTCAAATCGTCTTCGCCAATTAAGCTTTGGTTTTTCTGAATCGCAGCATGCGAGGTGCGAGGTAGTCGGTTCTGAAAAACCAAGGCTTTACTGTCGCCGCTATTATTACCACTATCATTGTCACTACTGCCACCGTATACACATTACTATTATTACCATTACCATTTCACCGCCACCACAATTACCAATACAACTAATACTACCACTCACTACTACCACAATACTGCCACCACTACCACAATAAATACTATCACCACCTATGCTACTACTATCATCGCCCCACCATTACTAGTACTACCACCGTAATACCGGTACTACTACCACCACTATCACTACCACCGTAAATACTGCCACCACCTATGCTATCACAATTACCGTCACCAGCATTAATATTGGAACTATCCCACATTGGGCTCATCTCAAATACAAGACTGTTATAGGTCATTCGTTATCTCGTGAAACAAATGCTTGTGTGCGGGCTATTCCATCTCAAATCGATCGAAATATAGAGTAAATTAATCTTGCAATTTTTAAATACAATGAAACTTTTTCTGTCCGTAGACAACTATGATACAATGCTTTTTGCAAAGTTTGAGGCATCAGAACTTCATAGTTAAATTTAAAATATTTTAATTTATCGTATTTTCATGAAATTAGCAACTTTAAACTGTTGTGGCTCCGAAACCCTTTCACCCAATGATCAAAATCATGGTTTATTTTGATGCTGTAAAGTTAAAGTTTATATTGCCATGTAAACAGTTTTTCTTACTTTTTATGGAAATGGAGAAATTTAGATTTTTCTTAATTAAGACACCTTTTCCCACGAAAAAATATTTTTAAAATATATGGTTATATTCCGCATTGAAAGTAAAAATAAACACGTATTTTTTACTGATGCAACGTTAATAAGAAAGTATTGAAAAATCAAATAAAGGAAATAAATAGTACGCGCGTGAGCTAACCAGCTGACTGTGAGCAAGCCAAGAGACATAAACACGTGATGTTTCGTCTAGTAGCGCATAGCTGGGCTAGCTTTATCACAGGTTTTCATAAACACAGGAGTAAAATGACGCCCAATGCTCGCTTATCTTCATCTCTCGGCCAGTGTGTTACGCCTTTCAAGTCTAGGCGTGTGAAAATAATTTATGTAATACCCTCGAAACTTATTGCCGTGTCACTAAGCAAACAATGCCGAATCCCTCTTAATAATGCAAGGTTTTTTTCTCAATATTTTTTTACATTTTTACAAATGGACAAAAAGCCTAAAAGTAAGTAAAATCAGATTATCTGTCTCTCTGTATATAATAAAAATCAGGATTACTTCTTATCATTACCTACCAAATGTCAGCTCAAAATGAGCTCTCGTTCAATGTTCTGCAGTAAATGGTTCCAGAGTTCTGAGCGCTGAAAGAGGCTTGTTTTTCTAAAATACGCTAAATTTGTCGCTCAACAATACGAAAACCGTTTCACTTTCGATAGTATATTTTTGCAAATGCACTCTCTTCAGTACCTTGTATAAATAGGGAAAAAAATAGAGTATAAAAAATGCGACGTTTTTTACTGATCGATTTCATATGGAATAGTCCGTGCGCCGTAGTTCGGTGGGAGTAAGCGAGCTAGCTACCTGCAGATAGGTTTCACGTGATACCGAATGACCTATACCTATGTTTGATTTGATTTTAAGTCTCTTCGGATATCAAATTCTGATTGCATGGTATAATAGCAACAACTGGCAAGATTTCATATCTACAGTAAATGTCCAATTTCTCCTCCGCTTCTTATTTCTCTCTTCCCCCTTCACTTCTTTCTCTTCTCCATTTGTCCTCTTACTTCTTCATTTTCTTATTTTTTCTCCCGTCCCCCTTCATTTTATTCTTCTAGTATTACAGAAAAAAAGCCGCGTCGCTGTTATTTCCGGCAGCCAAGCACGTTGTACCTCGGGTACATTTAAACGTGCACGCCTTGTCATTCACCTCTGATGACGTTGTGCACTTCCACTGCTGCCACATTAGTAAACAACTGGTAATTAATATACTGCCCTACTCGGCGGCAAGCAGGTATATAGAATGTGCAACAACGCGGCCAACTTAAGACGGAATCAAAGAGAAGGAGCCACGTCAGAAATAACAGCGACAAGACTACAGATAAATCATGTCTGTTACCTATCCATCTCATCAAATAATTAGCTTTTCTTATTAGATTTTTTGTAGTCGCTTGAACTGTAAGGTCGTTTCGCGATTGTCGACTGTCTCGAGTAATGCGGACATTGTTGTTATTGTATTAGAGTGCTGCCATCTATTGACTAGTCCACTTACTACTTGTCATCCAGCGGTCTTCATCAGACATGCCCACTATTTATAATTAGTAGGTATTAAGATCTTGCGAGCCATTGTATGTATTATTTTTTGTAGTGGAAATGTGAAAAGCATTGATTTATCTTTTTTAAATATATAACTTGCTAGATAATTTAACTCGGTCGGTTATAATCCTTATCTGTAAGTCTAATTTATTGGAGTTTTACTAATTTTATTACTTCATCATTCAACAATTTTACATATGCTTTCAGTGTATTGTTACCGTACATTAAGAATATTTTTGGTATCTTTAACGATTTCATTCATAACCAGATGAGTCTAAATTATTTTGCGGATACTACAAATAATAAAAGTAATAAATGGCACACTACAATATGAGTGAGGCAACAAGCATACAAGGCCTCAAGAATTTCAGGATGTCTCTAGGATACAATACGACCATGGGAGGTGAACTACATAGCACCATATGATAATTCTTAATGAAGAAATGATGGAATGCCGACAGGAGTCCCCGCAAAACTACCACCAGCACTGTCTTCGTCCACCACAAATTTCAATTGGATCCGCCGGGATTCGAACTCGGATTATCAGCATGCAAAGCCGATACTATCCGTTTGGCTAAGACTGTCCTAATAATTTAACGTCACTTTTCTTATCTCTTATCTGTTTATTTCATTATATACATTTTTCTTCCTGATGTTTTTTTTTCTACATAGTATTCGCTAATTTTGTTTTTAACATCCCTGTTGAACTAAAAACCACTTGTACACGTATATTCAAAGATGAGATTATGTGACAACAACTATATAATAATATACCGAAAATGGTACGAGACTTCAGAATACTCAGAGAAAACATGTAGCTAGACACTCCGTCCCTCGTAAATGTCACAGAAGTCACAGAAAGACGAAATAATGGTAACGAAGAAACCAACATTTGAATGGAAATAACAGAGCAACAAAAGGGGAAACTTAAAATATCCTACGATCACATTGTTTACCACAGATTCCAAATAACCTCCCGGAGATTGAGTACTCGTGTCTTTCTATGGGTACCCACTAGAGACAGGTAATCACCCATCATCATAATCATTACCACCACTACCACCACCACCATCATTATCACCATCACCATCATGTATAATTATAGCTTAAGCAAGCGCTTTGCAGCTGACTTCATAATGTAGGACCATTCATGTCTATTGAAGAAACAGCTCTTCCAGTTATACACTTTATTTAGGTCAATTTCTGTTATCCAATTATTGTAACTTTTGCACATCTCGATGCTATTTATTTTATAGTTATCAAAGCAATGTACTTCAAGATTCTTTGATAGTGAGCTCATATAAGTCGACTGGAAGCGCAACATATCAAGAATAGTGGCGTCATCAGCACTTCATAAGGTACGTTATTAATACCATCTTCTAGGATAGAAAGGCGATTTGGAATGTCACATAAACAGTAATCATGGCAACAGGTCCGATTACTGAGTTTACCTTGACATAACGGGACGAGATGACTGGTACGAGGGATAGGTACAACTGATGCACTTGGCTTTACTTAAAAAAAGAGGAGAAACAAACATTTCGAAAATTACTGTATTTTCATACATTTCTAACCTCGACACCGTGCAGATAGTAACATATTTCATTTAACAATTTTATTCTGCCAAAAGCAATAATATGTGGTCGCTCAATATTATGCCATCATTATCATCATCATCATCATCATCATCATCATCATCATCATCATCATCATCAACAACAACAACAACAACAACCTGATATCGCATTCAGCGAAGATTCTCCTATTAATACTGAATCGACGTTTATATTCTAAGATGGGAGGACAGTTAGAAGAAGAGCGTTTGGTTTCAGGGAGGGAAAAGGTACGAGGAATACAATCGGCAAATGATATCTAGAGAAGAATAAAGAGCAGGAGAAGAAATGTCTGAAGGAAGTGAAATAGGGGAGGAGTACGACAAGGATGCTGGTTATCACCTACCCTGTCACAACATCTAAGTTACTTGGAGGATTTCGTGAAGAAATGTTTTCAGAACATGGGAGAGATGATATTTATAGTAGGAGGAAGAAGAAATGCATAAGATTTGCTGAAGATATGGCGTTGTATGTAGGGATACTACGGAATACGCTACTGGAGCTAAATGACAGTTGTGAGCAGTATAGGATGAACATAAATGCAAACAAGACGAAGACCAAGGTTGTCGGAAAAAAATAAAGAAGGTAAACTTGCGAATACTAAATGAGGCAGTAGAGGAAGTGACGAGCTTCAAATACTTGGGGTGTACTATAAGCAGTAACATAAGCTGCTGCCAAGAAGTCGAAAGAAGGATAGCAATGGCAAAAGAAGTTTTTAATAGAAAAAGGAGCATCTTCTGCAGACTTCTGGAAAAAGAATTAAGGAAGAGACTAGTGAAGTGCTTTGTAAGGAGTGTGAAATTGTATGGGGCAGAAACATGGGCAATACGACAAAGTGAAAAGAAACGATTAGAAGCATTTGAAATGTGGATATGGAAAAAAATTGAGCTTGTGAAGTGGACAGACAGAATAAGAAATGAAGCTGTGTTGGAAAGAGTGGGTGAAGAAAGAATGATTCTCAAACTGATCAGGAAGAGAAAAAGGAATTGGTTGAGTCACTGGCTAAAAAGGAACTGCCTATTGAAGGATGCACTGGAAGGAATGGTGAACGGGAGGAGTTCAGGTCAGAAGAAGATATCAGATGATAGACGACATTAAGATATATGAATCATATGCGGAGACTAAGAGGAAGGCAGAAAATAGGAAAGATTGGATAATGCTGAGTTTGCAGTGAAAGGCCTGCCCTATGGCAGAACACTTTTGTATGTATGTATGTATTATTATTATTATTATTATTATTATTATTATTATTATTATTATTATTATTATTATTATCATCATCATTATCAGGGAAAGGATTTATATGTAAATACATATTTACTTATAAAGCTAATATAATTTATATTTTGCATTATCTTTATGTTTCACAATGTGTAGGGTTGAAAAATCCTACTTTTATTTTCCATATTTTTCCATATTTTAGAGTTTAGTACATATTTTCGTTAATTTCCATATATTTTCCATATTTCATATAAAACAGTCCATATTATATTAGGTTTAACAATAAAACAAAACAAAATTCCATTAACTTTTAAAAATACATTTCAACAATAGAGATTTAAACACATGTTCAGTAATCCCTTTAACATCAGAGTTATTTGAAAATTAGCAGTCCTATCAACAATGGGAAAGTAAGTTACAAAACTGTATTAATTTAATTTAAAATTTTTAACAGACTTCAGTTGTGCAGCTCAACAGTTAAATGCCAGTCAGAGTACACATAGGTTCAGTTTTGTAAATCATACTATAAAGACGGTAAATATGCCAAAAGTACGTCATTCAGTCAATTTAAAATCAAAACTAACAAGTTACATTTCAGAATTTAAAGAAGATGGTTTATCAACTGACAATAAAATATTATTTTGTAATTTGTGTCAGTGTGCAGTATCATCTACACAAAAGTTCCTGGTGCAACAACACATTACAACTAGTAAACATCAGGCCAACAAACAACTAAATTCCAAGCAGAGACAATTGTTTTTAACACAACCAACAACATCGAATGTAAGATCTGAGTTTAACATCGACCTGTGCCGTTCTCTCATCTCTGCTGATATTCCTCTCTACAAACTAAAGAATAAGGTCTTCAGGGAATTCCTTGAAAAATATACTCAACATACAATCCCGGATGAGTCAACACTTAGGAAGACGTATGCTCCATCCATCTACGATGAGACAATACAGAAGATAAGAGATGAAATTAAAGATAGTTCAATTTGGGTTTCCATTGATGAGACTCCCGACAAAGAAGGTAGACTTGTTGGTAATGTAGTTATCGGTTTGTTAAGTGAACAATATTCTGAACGAATTCTTTTACATTGTGATGTTCTAGAAAAGTGCAATAACAAAACTATAGTTAAACTGTTCAACGAAGCTATGGGTATCCTGTGGCCAAAGGGTATTATGTACGATAATGTGTTATTCTTTATTAGCGATGCTGCCCCTTATATGGTCAAAGCTGGACAAGCATTATCTGTTGTATATCCTAAATTGACTCATTTTACTTGTGTGGCGCATGCATTTCATCGTGTGGCAGAAGTGGTCAGAGACAATTTCCCTAAAGTAGATTTGTTGATTTCATCAGTGAAAAAAGTATTTCTCAAAGCTCCCAGTAGAGTTAACGTGTTGAAAGAAATGTACCCTGAAATTCCATTGCCACCAAAGCCAATTTTAACTAGATGGGGTACATGGCTAGAAGCAGTTGAATATTATGCCGAACATATAGACTCTATTAACAATGTTCTCCTTGCATTGGACTCTGAAGATGCAGTCTCAATTGATACTGCGAAAACAGTTACCTGTGACATAAGTGTGAAGAATGACTTAGCTCACATTCAGCATACATTTTCATGCATCATAAAAACGCTCAAAAGTCTCCAAAATAGGCACCTTTCACTATCTGAAAGTTTTGAAATTATAAATAGTACTGTGGAACAACTGAATCGTGGTAGAGGTAAAGTTGCAGATGCAGTAAGAGCTAAGGTGGACACTGTACTTTCAAAAAACCCTGGATATGAAGAACTACAAAAGGTTGTTGCTGTGATGAGTGGTGAATCAACAGTGAAGATTAACTTGGACTTATCCCCAGCAGACATTGTGAAATTGAATTATGTACCAGTTACTTCTTGTGACGTCGAACGCTCTTTTAGTCAGTATAAATCTATCCTCAGAGACAATAGAAGAAGATTCACTTTTCAGCACTTGAAAGAAATGTTTGTAACCTATTGTTATGGTAACAGACAATAAAAATTGTGTTTTGTTGAAACTACATTGGAAGATAAGGTACGTCCATTATATTTTTTGTTTAGTTTGATTAAAATGTACCAATATTTAACGTACATAGTCATTTTTTTATAATTTTAAGTCCATATTTAATTCCATATTTTGGTAAAAATCCATATTTAATTCCATATTTTGGTAAAAATAACTACATATATATTTACATATTTCATATATTTTTAGTCCATATAAATCCGTTCCCTGATCATTATTATTGTTCAATATTAAGGTAATTTTTCGAGTAAATCGCTGATTCATATTATATTATATACAGATTTCCTCAGTTCGAAGAATTCAGTATTCTTCTATAATATTTTCTGAAGGATTTCAACAGTTTAAAACATAATGATGAAATTACGATGTCGAGGAGAAAAGTGGACTCTCAGAGAAATCCTGCACAAATCGCTTAGTCCGTTCAATAGAAATCGTACAATATTGTTGCAAAACGAGCCCCAGACTTGGTCATAAGCCACTAACTACGAACTAACGTTAGAAATTGATGTGGAGTCATTCCACAAGGAGTAATATTCGTAGTATAAAAAGTAATTACAGTATATGATATATAATAACGAAATAGGTAGACAAAATACGTATATGGGTATATGGAACTTCTTAATCTTCAAACATAGGGCTCGGATTTAAATAGACGTACAGTATTAAATAGTATGGTATGCACTATAAATTTGAACATTTACGGTACCTCATTAACACAGTTATTAACGCATCTCACTCACCAACTGTTAGAATTAGGTTGTTTATTGCACTTTTCTCCAATAAAAGAAATAAGATTTTCTGTACATTTCACTACACATTACATTATACAGTTTACAAGCAAGTTAATTTCCTGAGAGAATAAAATAGTTAACAATATCTCAACCGAGATGGAATGCTAGATATACAAACAGGTTTATTTAAATCGCTCGTTACACAAAGAAGGTTACGATCAGAAGAGTCAGTTCTTTCTTTTAAATTCCGGAGTTCCTTTCTAACGTCATGAATGAGCGCGCTTGGCAAACACAATTATTAACAGACTAGCGTCTACTTTTAATCGATAAATCTCCAATGTCATAGAATAGGCGGGCGTGTCTTAGTTCCTGAAGACGCTCTCCATTACGTAACGGTGACGTAAAGGTCAACTGCCACCCCAGCCGGTACTTTTATTCTTCAACGACTGAAATGGAAGACGGGCATAAGACACAGCTATGAATCGATGAGAAGCATTTGTAATATATTTTCAGAATTTTAGCTCACTTTAATTGTAGTTTATTTTTAAGGTATCTTACAAACAGCGACACGCAATGACAGATGTTTCAAGGCACTCTCGTGGGTTCGATTTCTACTCACAACATGTATGATTCTCCATTATCTATGTGATCTTCTGTGTTGTGTATGACAGGATTGCCGTAGTGTCAACGGTTAGCAGAATATTAATCTATTACGTTTTCGTCCATTCGTAATTTGGTCTTAATTTTACTTTTGTCCAGTTATACAGTATGTTTTTCCTGCATCAAATTTTGTCCACAAATCTTTCATCCATGTCTTTTTAGTATTACGTGAAATTTCGTCATATATATATATATATATATATATATATATATATATATATATATATATATATATATATATATATATATGTCGTTATCTGATTTAGACCGAATTTATTTACTTGAAATTTTCGTAGCTATGTTTATTACAAAAAAAAATCACTGTAATAAAATATCAGATTTATTTTCAGTTATTTCAAAGAACAAAGATCAGGCATTCATTGCAGCTATTTCCATCTTCGGGGTTCTGGGGGTTGCTGTGTAATTTCATTACAGGTTGACCGATTCTCACATCGCTAATATATCCTGGTTCGATCCTTATTATAAGAGTAGTGTTGATAACAGCAGAAGTCTTTTATCAGCAGTGGTTTGTTCCTTTTTGAAGTAATTACTTTGCGATCAAAACCTGAGAATTTTAAGTAAAACTAATGTATGCATTTCCCTAACTACACCTGTCCATTTTTGAGTTCTCATTATTCGGTATTATATTGTTGGCATCTGTTTAAAATGTGCTTCTAGTATCTGAATATCCTAAATTAATCACGATTGGACAATATGTATATTGGACTAAATTTTTGTGGACTAAAACGTTTCTGGACGAAATTTACTCTTGGACGAAAATGCTATAGACTTATTCCACTGGACTTAAATGTATTGGTCATAAAAATTTGGATTAAATGTTGTATTGGACGAAAATGTTTGGACAAACATTCCTGAAAGCGTGTCAACAACAAGTTACGAGTCACATCATATGTCAGCGAAGAAAAAACCTTAAATTTAAAATTTAAACTTCTTTCAGAGATGTAAGCGTTAGTGTGTAGTTATAATAATTGTGGTAGCAATACAGGACGTAGAACGTAGAAATAGTAATATTAGCAGTACAGCAGTAGCAGTAGTCTATTATTAGTGGTTGTACTAACAGTAGTATTTGTAACAGTAGCGGGTGCAGCAGAAGCAGTAACTGTAGCATTGGTGTTAATAAGTCATATTTAGAGCAGTATAACGAAAGTAATAATGAGAGTGGTAGTATAACTACTAATAATATGAGCACTTACAAGAGAAATATTAATAACACTGGTAATATTACTATTATGAATCCGAGTATGTGTACCAAAGTACCAGAAACATAGGAGTAACAGACCTACTACAAATAATATGAGTACTAGTAACAAAAGTAATAGCAACAAAGTAGGTATGCCTATATTAGTAAAGTAGTACTAATAATATTAATATGAACACTTATAACAAACATGAGTATCAGTAACAGAAGGACCCATAACAGCTGGATTAATAATACTAACATAAACACGTAACAAAATATTATTAACAATGCTAATATTACTATTATAATTATGAACATCGATAAATAATGTATCAGTAGCAGTACGATTAATACTATTGATAATATGGGTACAAGTAACAAAAGCAGTAACAATAAAGTAGTAGCCTACTAGTACTTACTTACTTACAAATGGCTTTTAAGGAAACCGAAGGTTCATTGCCGCCCTCATATAAGCCCGCCATCGGTCCCTATCCTGTGCAAGATTAATCCAGTCTCTATCATCATACCCCACCTCCCTCAAATCCATTTTAATATTATCCTCCCATCTACGTCTCGGCCTCCCTAAAAGTCTTTTTCCCTCCGGTCTCACAACTAACACTCTATATGCATTTCTGGATTCGCCCATACGTGCTACATGCCCTGCCCATCTCAAACGTCTGGATTTAATGTTCCTAATTATGTCAGGTGAAGAATACAATGCGTGCAGTTCTGTGTTGTGTAACTTTCTCCATTCTCTTGTAACTTCATCCCGCTTAGCCCCAAATATTTTCCTTAGCACCTTATTCTCAAACACCCTGAACCTATGTTCCTCTCTCAGAGTGAGAGTTCAAGTTTCACAACCATACAGAAGAACCGGTAATATAACTGTTTTATAAATTCTAACTTTCAGATTTTTCGACAGCAGACTGAATGATAAGAGCTTCTCAACCGAATAATAACACGCATTTCCCATATTTATTCTGCGTTTAATTTCCTCCCGAGTGTCATTTATATTTGTTACTATTGCTCCAAGATATTTGAATTTTTCCACCTCTTCGAAGGATAAATCTCCAATTTGTATATTTCCATTTCGTAAAATATTCTGGTCACGAGACATAATCATATACTTTGTCTTTTCGGGATTTACTTCCAAACCGATCGCTTTACTTGCTTCAAGTAAAATTTCCGTGTTTTCCCTAATCGTTTGTGTATTTTCTCCTAACATATTCACGTCATCCGCATAGACAAGAAGCTGATGTAACACGTTCAATTCCAAACCCTCTGTGTTATCCTGAACTTTCCTAATGGCATATTCTAGAGCGAAGTTAAAAAGTAAAGGTGATAGTGCATCTCCCTGCTTTAGCCCGCAGTGAATTGGAAAAGCATCAGATAGAAACTGACCTATACGGACTCTGCTGTATGTTTCACTGAGACACATTTTAATTAATCGAACTAGTTTCTTGGGAATACCAAATTCAATAAGAATATCATATAATACTTCCCTCTTAACCGAGTCATAAGCCTTTTTGAAATCTATGAATAACTGATGTACTGTACCCTTATACTCCCATTTTTTCTCCATTATCTGTCGAATACAAAAAATCTGATCAATAGACGATCTATTACGCCGAAAACCGCACTGATGATCCCCAATAATTTCATCTACGTACGGAGTTAATCTTCTCAAAAGAATATTGGACAAAATTTGTACGACGTCAACAAAAGTGATATTCCTCGAAAGTTACCACAGTTGGTTTTGTCCCCCTATTTAAAAATAGGTACAATTATGGACTCCTTCCATTCTTCTGGTACAATTTCCTTTTCCCAAATTGCAAGTACAAGTTTATAAATTTCGCTATATAATGCACTCCCACCCTCTTGTATTAATTCTGCTGGAATTTGATCGATACCTGGAGACTTGTACTTTTTCAGATATTTTCTATCGCAATTTCGACTTCTGAAAGCGTGGGTTCGGGTATAAATGGCTCAGCAGTTTGTATTTCAATTTCGTCCCGATCATTTCTATTTGGCCTATGTACATTTAGTAGTTGCGCAAAATAGTTTTTCCATCTGTTTAGGATTGATGGAGAGTCTGCAAGCAAGTCACCATTCTCATCCTTGATCACGTTTACCCTTGGCTGATATCCGTTCTTAAATTCCTTTATACCCTTATATAAATCTGGAATGTTTTTATTCTTACTATTTGTTTCTACTTCATTCAGTTTTTCCTTCAAGTAACCTCTCTTTTTATTCCTAAGTGTACGACTTGCTTCCCGTCTTTCATTGAAATAATTATCTCTCTTCTCCTCAAATGGATCCCGTAAGAATTTCAAATTTTGCCTGTTTCCTTCTTTCTACTACCATGTAACAATCTTCATCAAACCACGGTTTCTTTTTCTTAGTTTCATAATAACCTATGCTCTGCTCAGCTGCAATTTTGATACTCTCTCTGATATTTTCCCACACGCTATTAACATCTAATTCTTTCTCAACTTCGTCGGAACTTTCTAAAGTGGCAAACCTATTCGAAATTTCGACCTGATAATTTTGCTTAGCTTCCTCGTCCTTTAATTTCAAAATATTGAATTTGGTAATATTAACTTGTTGCTCTACTCGCTTGGCTACTGATAATCTTTCTCTTAATTCTCCAATCACCAAATAATGGTCAGAATTACAGTCTGCATCCCTGAAAGTTCGAATATCTACTATACTAGTATGTCTCCGTTTATCTATCAAGATGTGATCTATTTGGTTGTGTGTCAATCCATCTGGAGAAGTCCAAGTGTATTTATGTATATCCTTATGGGGGAATGTTGTACTTTTGACAATTAAATTTTTCGATGTGGCAAAGTTGACTAATCTAACTCCATTGTCACTACTAATTGCGTGTAGGCTCTCTTTTCCAATAGTTGGTCTAAAAATATCCTCCCGTCCTACTTTAGCATTGAAATCCCCCAATAAAATTTTCATGTGATATCTAGGGAACTGATCAAAAGTATGTTCCAATTTCTCATAGAAGCTATTCTTTATATGGTCGTCTCTCTCTTCTGTAGGGGCGTGAGCATTTATAACTATGATGTCGCACCATCTACACTTAAGTACTAAATATGATAACCTATCACTGATAAATTCGACCTTTTTTACTGCTGATTTTATTCTTTTATGAACAAAGAATCCTGTTCCTAATTGGTGATTATTGTTTCCTTCCCCATAATACAACAAGTAATCTCCTATTTGTGATAAGCCATTCCCATCTAACCTAACCTCTTGTACTCCTACGAAGTCTATTCTATATCTAGCTAGTTCTTTTGCTACTAATGTTACCCCTCCTGTTCTATAAAGACTAGTTACGTTCCAAGTGCCAAATCTCAAATCCTTATTCCTTTGCTGTGGTCGTGCCAGAGAATCAGTCCTATTCCGAGGCTTATTGTAGGCATACGTAACAAGCTGTTTTTTACGGTGATGGGTTGTTAGCCCTTCGCCCAACCCCCAAGCTGGAGGACCACCCCTTATCGGCTGTCCACGACTGCTTATTCATTATATTCGCAGCTACCCTCCATATCTGGAGGCCGTCGTAGCCTACTGGTATTACCAATATTACTATTAATAATAACTTACTTATGGCTTTTAAGGAACTCGGAGGTTCATTGCCGTCCTCTCATAAGCCCGCCATCAATCCCTATCCTGTGATAGATTAATCAAGTCTCTACAATCATATCCCACCTCCCTCAAATCCATTTTAATATTATCCTCCCATCTACGTCTCGGCCTCCCCAAAGATCTTTTTCCCTCCGACCTCCCAACACTCTATATCAATTCCTGAATTCGTCCATACCTGCTACATGCCCTCCCAATCTCAAATGTCTGGATTTCATATTCCTAATTATGTCAGGTGAAGAATACAATGCGTTCAGTTCTGCGTTGTGTAACTTTCTCCAGTCTCCTGTAACTTCATCCCTTAGTCCCAAATATGTTCCTAAGAACCTTATTCTCAAATACCCTTAACCTCTGTTCCTCTCTCAAAGTGAGAGTCCAAGTTTAACAACCATACAAAACAACCGTTAATGTAACTGTTTTATAACGTTACTTCCATCGAGTTAGAAGAGAGATTATAGAGTGGCCAAGTTGCCTTCTACAGCGCTCTTAGCGGTGCTTCAGCGAAACACTGTAGACATGAAATTAGCGCCTTCCGTCTATTTACAACGTTCTGTGTACGAAGATAGGAGCTACGAAAAAAATAAAATAAAATATGCCTCTTGTGTGTGCTTATATAACTGCAATAGTAGAAGAAATATACTTCATGTAAATTTTATGAAGTTACGTCCATAGTTTTGTTAATTAGCAGCATTTTTTTCTTGCGTAAATGTGTAACAAATCCCGGCAAACCAGATTCCCTTTGAAAAAAAAAAGGAACTGGTGAAATAGTGGGTAATAAATATGAAACGAGACAAATTGTGTCCCTCCGAGCATAACTTTTTGTGTTCACGACACTTCGAAGATAAATATACTCCATGAAGACGATGAGCTATAGCTTATAAAAAGTAGGCCTATTTCGAAGACAAACGATAATCATATAAATGGTTCACTAGTAGGCCTAATGGACAAACTAAATACAGATAAAAGCACTATAATTCCGTTTAAAACCCAGTTAAAACTTAATAGCAATAAAATATTAGAATTTTATTTCGACACTGGCATCCAAAATTCTGGAAAACTCTCGGGTAGGCCGTATTGTTGTTAATATTTTGACTGGAGGGACATGAAAGAATATACAATAATAATAATAATAATAATAATAATAATAATAATAATAATAATAATAATAATCATCATCATCATCATCATGATCATCATCATCCGTGGCGCCACACCCCTTGAAAGGCCCAAACAGACCATCCGCTGCTGACCTCACGTACACATTCCGATACACTATACTGTAACAAAAAAATACATGTTTACTCAAGTTAATAGTTTAGAGGTAAAGATTGTTTACTACAGTAAGGGCCTACTTTCATTCTATATCTTATGGTACCGGTATAATAAATAGTTTTGCAACATAAAGTGACTGAAAAAAAAAAAAACAATTTAATAAAATCATCCGAATCATACTCATTCATTTTATAAGCAGTCTTGAAGGTCACATTAAAAAAAAATTCAGAATATTAACATTTCCTTCAGTAGGCCAAATTTTCTGGGAGAACTCTTGTCGTACGTACATGACAATTTTGCTCCGTTAGGTTATTCTTTCCTTCTAGGACAGGGTTGCAGAACTGGTGAAGAGAGGGGTGAAAACATAGGGAAAGAGTTCGTTCTCCCATCCACAAAGCCGGACGTTTGGCATACACACTGTTTCTCTTCTCCTCTACCCTTACCGTACAATGTCGCGAGAGTTGAAGGGAAGGGATGAGTTACGTGTTCTGACTTATGACGCGTGCTTCAATTGTAGCACATTTTTGCATCCCAGTTCTTGGAATAGCTTAAATGTTTTTAAATTCTTTATTATTATTATTATTATTTTTTTTTTTTTTTTTTTTTTTGGCTGACAGAGATATTTTCTAAGATCGAGTAGTCGACAAGAGCGCTATTCTAAAAATCTATTATTTCATTTGCACTTCTTTATTCACAACGTTCCAAAATTCTGAAAGTGTCAGTAAAGTAAAATAAAGATTTTGGTGCAAAATTTGCAACGCAGTCCCTTTCTACACCACACCTCTTACAAGTATGCAAAGTGCAGACTTCGGTTCTTCTGTGATAAACAGAGACCGTGTTCTGGTCCAGGATGTACGGAGATAAGTTCAGTTGTTCATAGATTATATTGACGTGACGTCATGTTTGGCGCGTGACAAGTACTTTCAGGGAACACTTGCATCTTGTTTGTGATGCAGTTGACATTCTATTCATGTATCAAAACTAGACTTCGCAAATTGTTCACAATGCGTTACAATTTAAACTATTTATTCATTTATTGAACTGGCAAGAGTTAAGGCCTCCTCTACTTAAAACTCAGATTTTCCTGACGTCCTCATATGTGGACGCACCAATAATATGTCTTGTATGGCATCTGGCGACATGGGTAGGGACTATTTTAACGAGTTCAATTTGTTTATGCGAGATTTATGAACCTCTTAATGGTTTATAAGTGTTTCAGAATTATACAAATCTGGCTTTGAGATATAGCTCCCTATGAAGCAGACTTGAATAATTTCAAGGGAAAAATTGTTCCGGGGCCGGGTATTGATCCCGGGACCCTTCGCTTAGCGCACGAACGCTCTACCGACTGAGCTACCCAGGAACAACACCCGACACCGTCTCAATTTTTTCCTTTATATCCACACACCTCAAGTGGGCTGACAAGACTCAAGAAAACCCAACTTTGAGTGCACACAAACTCTGATTTGAATTGTGGTTTTCTGTTAACGTACGTGCAGTGACGTATATATTATACAAATCTGGCTTTCAGGTATAGCTCCCTGTGAAGCAAACTTGAATAATTTCAATCGTAAAATTGTTCCGGGGCCGTCTACAATATATATTATGCTTTATGAACATCCCTAGCCACCGGCGTAGCTCAGTTGGCTGGCGATTGCCTGTCGATCCAGAGTTCCGCTCGGGCGCGGGTTCAATTCCCGCTTGGGCTGATTACCTGGTTGTGGTTTTTTCGAGGTTTTCCCCCCAACCTTAAGGCGAATGTCAGGCAATCTACGGCGAATTCTCGGCCTCATCTCGACAAATATCATCTCACTATCATCAATCCCATCGACGCTAAATAATCTAGTAGGCTTAGATGATATAGCGTAGTTAAATAACCAACTAATATATGTGTATAATCTATATATAGCCTACGTATGCATAAACTTATGTGTGCATGTAGTACGCACTCGAGCCTATTGGCGCATTGTCCTCTAGTTCTCCTTATCAAGGAGAGTTTGAGGCATTTCAAAATGACATGCATGTTAAAATAAACCTTGTTTGGTTCACTCAAGAATATACAAATATCTTAATCCTATAACAATGACCTTGGACAAACTGAAACTTCAGAAAATTCGCAATGAAAAGCAGAACTAATACTTCAATAAGTAATTTCTCCGAAACCTAGGGCTTTGGACATGCGAACAGTTCATTTAATGTATAATATAATAATTGTAAAGTGTGTGTTCATTAACCTATATCCCTGTTATATTCTTCATAGATAGGAGGCAATGGAATTTATTACAAAATATATTAAGTGCCGCCACGTTATTCTAGTGGCTAGAGCGCTGGACTTATAATCCTGTGGACCCGGGTTCGATCCCCCGGAGTAAGCATATTTATAACTTGTGTTGAGAAAGCCCGTGATCCAGATAACATAGAGATTTTCTCGGAGAACTCCGGTTCTCCTGTGGCATCTCAACAAATCCCATCATGGGCTCATCTCATCGCGAGTATAGAGCAGACCAGCCATTTTCTTATAGTGTACAGTACCTACCTTTGTTTCTGAGTCATGGAGAAGAGTAGGTGTAGCCATTGTTTTGTAGAATTTTATTCTGGTGTTCTTTGTTTTATTCTTAAAATGTCTATGAATGGTGACACACATTATTTGAAATCTGGAAGTATTTTATTTACATCGTCTTCAGTTTCATTTTGTGTATCAGTATCACAACATAGATAACACTGAACAACAAATTTTTACTTTTTATCTTGCTCCGAAATAAAAATAGGTAAATATTACCAATATGTGTGCCCTAAATCTGAATTTAAAATCCAAATTGCCCCATCACATATTTTCAGGGGAAAATGAATGGAATTTTTTATGACAAAACTTATTTGTTTTTAATTTTTCACTGCTACCGATAAAATTACAACACACTAGAGGTTCAGACTATCTCGTAATACTTGAAAAATGTGTACTGGATACAAAAATGTTGTTACATAGTTTAAAATATAACAATAAAAATATTTCATGCGTATAATGAGAAAAATCTCGGAATTTGAACTTACATTTAAAATAATTTTCTTGATGACTTCTGTTTGTAACTAGACCCGGGACATTATTTTAGAAGGAACCAAAAATATCTGCAAGTATGCTGGATGATGATCTTCCTTTATATCGCCTTTCCATTTCAGATATTTCTTGATGAAATCTTCCCCCATGCTCGTGCTTACCGCTCCAAAGTTAGGAGGAATGAAATCCAAATGAGAATGTAAAAAG
The DNA here is from genome assembly GCF_040183065.1 of Periplaneta americana. Lineage (NCBI taxonomy): Eukaryota > Metazoa > Arthropoda > Insecta > Blattodea > Blattidae > Periplaneta > Periplaneta americana. Next base: position 91,784,755 of record NC_091118.1, on the reverse strand, counting down.
TGTATTTTGAGAAACCTATTACACTCCATTTTGTCATATGCACTTAACATGGTTTCCACAACAAGTTCTATGTAGTTCTCTGCCCTATAATTTCCAAGGAAATTTGAGCAAACATCTTTGAAAACGCGCCATGCCATTCTTTCTGCAACGAAACGTTTTTCCTCAAACAAAAGGTCAGTCATAACTTTGTGAATTTGTGGACCGATGAAAATGCTCACTTTTAATTTTCCTTCACTCAAACTAGTAAACTTTTCCTTTAAATACTGAAAACCACAACCTTGTTTGTTTACTGCATTGATCTCACTTTTGTTACGAAATTTACTTAATAGAAGATACCAATAACTGTTTATTTATTAGAAATATAAAGTGTAACATGCCAACAACTATAAGAAACCGGAAATAAGTCATAACTCATAAAATGTATTAGCTTTTCTTTTGGTTTATACCCCCAACCGGTGCCAGATGTTTCCTGGGGGAGCGCTTACCGAAAAGTGAAATCGTAGTATATTATCTTAAAACTCTTACCTTATACGAAGACAAGAGATACATTTTCGGATTCAGCGGACATCAAACCATAAGAGACATATTGTTTTAAGTCGGAGCAAAATTCCTGTTGTTCAGTGTTAAAATGTTTTAACTTGCTTGTTTTCCTCCCAATACTATATCAGGACGTATTAGTGATTTCCCTCTTGACTATGTTAATAGTTAATTTTCGCTTGCACTCAGCAACATTATATTCAGACGTGGAAAACAGAAGCTCTGAGCAATTAATAGTTTATATGCATCAAGTTTAAATACATAAATGTACAATATTTAACTTATCATTAAATTTACGATTAATGTACTTTATGAAGCAAGAGATAAGACTGTTTTATTCATTGAGTGGGCTTATGATGTCTTATTCCTTCAATGAATTTGTCATGTGCCACTTTTGCACTCGATGTTCCCATACTACAAATCACCACGGGGAAGCCCGCTGATTAGAAACAAGTATCTCCCTTACGCACTCTATGTGAGGGCTGACAAATAATACTGCTACGAACCATAAAATTTATTCTTGTTCATGCAAGAGTGGCTCCAGTAGAATTGTTGTAAGTTTAATTACACAGTTTTTCCGATTACTCAAGCTATTAGAAACAATTCACTAGTTATAAGGCGATAATGAGGTAACAGTAGGAAGAAAGTGGCACAAGAGAACCAAACTTCTGTAGAACATATTCCACTGCAATTTCATTCTGCTCACTGCAAATCTCACAATCTCTGTTAATTTTCGTGAGAATCCATCAGCTGACTAAGGTAAAGTTGAAAGTTCACAAGAGAAACTTTAAACCGAAATAATTTAAAAGTCTCATGCTATTGGTGATGCATGTTGAACTGAATGCTAGAAAAGAAATGCATTGCACCGACATCTTCAAAAATTTACCATACAGAGCGCAACTGAAATTTTATTTCTGTATTGTTACATCTCTGAATATGTAGAGTTTATTCAGAATGACTTGACGGTTTGGAAAAATGAATGGATTGGAGTACGTGAATTACTGAGCGAGTAAATGTTTGGGTGAGCGTATTGTAGGTTAATGAGCGTGTGAAAAGGTGAGTAAAGTAGTGAGTGAAAGACAGACAGCTAACTACTGAGCGAAATAGTGAGTCAGAGAGCTAGTGAAAGTGGGAGCTAATGAGCGAATGAGTCAGCAAGTGAACGAGTGAAGATGTACGCTAGGGGGCAAATTATTCAACTTGTGAGTGAATAGTTTAGTTAATGAATCATTGAGTGAGTGAATAAGTGAACTAGTAAATAAATGAGCGATTGAAGAAGTGAATGAGCGATGGGATGAATACTTGACTGAGTTAGTGGTTGAATGACTCACAAAATGAGTTAGTAGATGGTTAGTGAGTTACTCAACTAGTCAGTGAATGGGAGACCCAGTGGCTGAATAGTGATTCACTGTGATTATGAGTGACTCAGTGGTTGTTGTGCGTTAGTGAGTGATGAAAGTATTTTTTTGAGTATTGTCTTCCTTAATTTATTCAGAGACGACGAGAGGTGCAAAGCAAGTGAATTAGTGAGATACTGAGTTACTGAATGATTGAATGAGCGAGATAGTGATTGGATGATTAATAATTGTATTATTGATTTAATGTGCGAATGTGTTACACAGCGGTTCCCATCCTGTAGTCCGCGGACTAGTTATTTACGCAACTAGAAATGCATTACTGTCGCTCAAGCGAAGAGGCTTTAGTCGAGAGTTGTTGTTGTTGTTGTTCAGTCAACTGTCCGAAGACAGGCCTGAAACTCACAAGTGATACCAACAAGGCACTACTTATGAGGCAACTAGGCCAGGAGATTATGGGTTAGGGTGGCCAGTAGCCTAAAATGGTAATTGATAATAATGCACATCAATTTAGTTATAGTACATAGCCCTATAATAAATTATCCACGATCGATTAATAATGCTTATATTTTAAAAATAATATTAATATATTATTGTTGTTGTTTAATCAATTGTCCGAAGACAGGTCTGAACCTCACAAGTGATACCAACAAGGCACCACTTATGAGGCAACTAGGCCAGGAGATTATGGGTTAGGGTGGTCAGTAGCCGAAAGTGGTAACTGATAATAATGCATATCAATATAATTACATATAAAATTTTATCCACGATCGATTAATAATGCTTAGGCCTATATTTTAAAAATAATATTAATATATAATAATTGTTGTTGTTTAATCAACTGTACGAAGACAGATCTGAACCTCTCAAGTGATACCAACAAGGCACCATTTATGACGCAACTAAGCCAGGCGATTATGGGTTAGGGTAGCCAGTAGCTGAAAGTGGTAATTGATAATAATGCACTTCAATTTAGTTACATATAATATTTTATCCACGATCGAATAATGTTTATATTTTAAAAATATTATTAAAATATAATAATTGTCGTTGTTGTTTAGTCAACTGTTGGAAGACAGGTCTGAACCTCACAAGTGATACCAACAAAGCACCACTTATGAGGCAACTTGGCCAGAAGATAATGGGGTAGGATGGCCAGTTACTTTCCAACTCCATTGCATACATCGCAGACTAGCTACATGTTACACTAGTCAGACTTGAGATGCATATACACAATTGTTCTCCCTCCGACACATATCGTCAAGTGAGATGTACTGCCTCATAATAAATGTACATATCAGCCAGAACCTCAACCAGAGGATATATAACAATAATTTTTTTAATGAAAGTATCATCATTCGATGTCAGCTAAACCTTGGAATCCATAGTCATTGATATAGACCTAGCTGCAAGTTAAAAATATTAATTCCTTCGCTGAAATTCCTGAGGGATTGTGAAGAAAACTTCCTTCCAGATGTTGAACAAGCAGCTTCAACTCTTACTTCATCTCTTTTTCCAGAAGCAACGAGAGTTAAATATGAGTTGTCATCTAAGGGCTTTCTGAAATTGTACTAAGGTTAGAAAGCAAGCAATATTATAAATGAGAAGGCTTTGCTAGCTTATTTTCAGTATTTGTCTAAATCTTATGAACCTTCATCTACGTGAGTGTATTATTTCATGTTGTGGAGAGCGTTGTCCATGAAAATAAACGTCAATATCAATAAATATACAATAATTTATTTGAATTTATAAAAATAAAAATTGACGAACATATAGTAAAGAAATCTAATAATTTTACTAAACAGGAACTGCAAATTTGTAAAAGAAGTTTATAGATTTTTATTGATTGCAGATGGCATTAATTATTGGATTAGCTGGTACTTGTAAAATACATAAGATCTACTAACGAACACCATGCCGAAATAGTTCCGTCCGGTTACTATAATTACATAACAATGTTTAAATATAATTAAATACATAGGTCCTAATAAAAGTTTTAAGTTTTAAAGTTATATAAACCGGTATTTTAAATTATAATTATTCAAACCAAAAATATCTCGACAACATAACTGAAAAGAATAACCATACTAATATCGAATTTCTCAGTCTTTTTAGCAGACTCGATAAACCCTTTCTTCGCAGAAGGGTTAGTGCGACTATGCGACTTGAGCTGGCCCTATTTGAAGGGTTCAGAGTCTTAGTGGGCCAAGCGCCATTTATTAAAAACGGAGAAAGCAGGAGTTAAAGTTAGTGAATAGCATAGTTTAATAAGATTGACATATCATTCAGTTTCAATGTGCATAATTTATATTTTTGCTATATGTTTCATTGAATTATGGTATTCACTTAATTTTAACTATTGCTTTCTACGTTTTTAATATATGGCGCTTGGTCCACTATGGCTCTGAACCCTTCAATTAGAGCTAGCCATCACATATTGATTTAATACAAAGTAAATCCTATACGGAGGTATCATATAGGCTGCATATGAATGGAAGAGACAAGGAGCACTTTTCGTTTCTCATTACTAATAGCATCATAGATAAATTTGTGAAAAAAAAAACAGCTGAAATATTCCTATTAGTTAATGCTATTGCGTTTCCATTTTTAGCTTAAACACTTCACTAGTAAGCTGTTTGAAACAATTTCAATTAAATTATGAAAGATATGAAGTTTCAAATAATGAATATCCTAATACACCAATTTTACTTTTTTACAAAAATGTTAAGACATTAATACAAAATTAAGCTGCTATACTGTTCACTGCTTTATCATCTCAAAATTATAAAATTTATACTATGCATAAGAAATATCAAACAGGAAATGTATTACACCTCCCTTTACATTGATACACATTAAACTCTAATTTCTTGTATACATATCTTTCAAATAAACGGGTGCTTGTATTTATTAGGAATAATCTGTTATTTAGTAAACATTATGCGTGATTTCTGTAGTGCACTACATCCTGAATTCTATGTCATTGAACTTGGTGATGAGTTATATCCAATTTTACCTAAATTTATCAATGAGGAAACTTTACAAACCACATATGAAATTTGTGACCTGCCATAACATATCACACAGATTATCTACAGAAAGTTTCAGTAAAGTAAATTAAACTCACTTCCTGAAACTAATAACTTATCAATACAGGATGATTTTCAAACAAAATACAAACTGAAAGTTGATCAGCCATTGGTAATATTTTCATAAATAAAAATAGACTGAATTCCTATTCGACAAAACTATTAACCAATGAACTGTGCGATTATGATGCACAAATTCAAAGTGTCTACAGTGTCAATGAAAAATTCCAAGACATCAATTTAAAAAGTAAAACAGCTCACAAATGGTGAACCTATCGATAGCCTTAATTCATATCTACAAAATTAATCTTCAGAAAATGTATAATCCCATAATATCACAAATATTAATAGTAATTTTAATATATTTCCAACTACATATTTTATTAATTATTTCAATGTTTTTCAGCCAAGACTGTGAAAATGTGAAAGTAAAAATATGTGGATAACTCAGAGAAATGAAATTTCATGCATTACAAAAGTAATCTATATTTAATAAGAAATAACAGTAATAGAAAATTGTAAAATTTAATAAGAAGTTACAAAAGAGGCAAAAAGAAAATACTTGAATAAAAAAAATAATAAAATTAAACTATTTGGATGTTATTAACATTGAAATTCGTCAAAATCCGAGGAATGTAAACATGTAGGCTATTTAATTAAAATCAACTATCATAAAGTTGAGGATCCAAATTCTATAGCAAATTCTTTTGAAGACTTTATATAAATAGCATTAACAACTTCAATAATCATGTTTCAATTTGTATTTAACATACGTACATATGTAATATCAAACTGGTAGGTCTCAAAATTATTTCCATTATGGCAGCAGAAGTGATGTGATAAGGCATCTAAACTCTAACGTTCCTCTGGATACGATGAAATACCTAGCATATTTCTGAATGTCTGTTCAGAAATAACTTATCCTCCTTCAAACTGTTTATGTAATTTGTCAATGTAATATGTTATTTCCCAAAAAGTGGCAAATATTCGGTTTAAAAATCAATGTAAAGTGAGGAAGATACAGTATATAACAATTACAAATTAAGAACGTTTTCAGTAGTGTTTGAGAAAACTTTGTTTAATACAAGATTATAAAGTGACATCAAAAACTTTTTCCTTGCATTTTAACTATGTCCTGACTATACCTATGCAATGTAAAATATTAACATGGCAACTAAAACTAACAAATAATCAAACCCTGCATGATATAGTCAAAAAACAAGGTACAGGAAAAATTTAAGAAAAAAGTTTTTGATTTCTATCTTTCCAACAATATATTAATTTTAGAGCCGTTTGGACTTAGGCCACAGATCAACTAGAATGTAGTTTATAGGCCAGTAGATGAAGTACTGAATTATTAGGTTGATGTATAAGTTCTGGGCCTTTTTTATCATCACATTAGGAGATCGTTTATTATTTGTCATTTTTTATTTGGAGTGTTGTGCTTGTAAATATATCGTGAATTCTGGAGATTTTACGAAAGTTTGTGCTATTTTGTGGGGTAAAGAAGATGGAGTTTCAAGTGGATACATAACGAATACTTCCGACATATTCTTCTTTTTGAGTTTAATAGAGGAGCAAAGGCAGCGGAGGCGGCTCGAAACATTTATGACATGTATGGGGAGAATTCCATCGGAGAAAGTATTGCAAGAAAATGGTTCTGTCGGTTTTTACTTGGTTTAACGATGCTGTATCAACTACGAGGTTATTTAGCGTCGAATGGATTGGTGATAGCGAGATGGTATTTGGCGATATGAGGCCGAGGATTCGCCATAGATTACCTTTGCCTTACGGTTGGGGAAAACCTCGGAAAAAATCCAACCAGGTAATCGGCCCAAGAGGGAATCGAACTAGCGCCCGAGCGCAACTCCGGCTCGGCAGACAAGCGCCTTAGTCGAATGAGCTATGCCGGTGTCTGGTTCTGTCGTTTCAACACACAACACCTCATACAAAGTTAATGTTCATCCACAGAAGATGTTATGCGTCTGGTGGAGAAAAATGGCATCATGTACTACGAATTGCTTCCCAGGAATGAATATAAACATAATTGATGACATTTATTGCCAACAACACAGACATAACGGTCACAATTAAAGAGAAACGACCGTTAAGATTGCATCAAGTGCTGCTGCAAAACAATAGTGCACGGCCGCAATCCACTAACTTGACGAAAGCAGCTATCGAGGAGCTTGGTTGGAAGGTGATTCAAAATTCCTCATATTCTCCCGATCTTGCGCCTTCAGATTTCAATCTTTTCCGTTGTCTATCCAACAATCTTCAAGGGAACTCGTTTGATAACGAAGATATTTTATAAGCTTGACTTCTTTAACTTCAAATCAGGAGATTTCTTCTGAAATCTAAAAACTAAACCAGTGTTGACAGAGTCATAGGTAATGTACGAAAATATAATATCACTGATTATTAATTTCTGTCTTCTATTCATATCAAATAACTTCTGTGACAGGGGAAAAACGCTACGAACTTTAGCATCAACACAATATTTATATTCGAAATTACATGTTGGAGGGAAATTGTGTGATTTGGCTGAAACATTCGATTGTATAGGTTATAATACTGTATATCGACAAACAATGAACGTTTTATGATACTGAAAACAAGACTTATGTACAATTATTTAGAAATATTAATCACGGAATTTTCAGCAGTCATTACATTCATATTTTTTCTAGTTTATACTGATGAATTAGTCTCAACCATAAACATTTATTCAGCGTAATATTATTTGCAGATGATATAAATATGATTATTCATGTAAACAAAAGATCAGTTTATAAACATTACTAATACAATGTGAAAGCTAACAAATAATTGTTTTATTGCAAATAAATTAGCACTTGATGTTAATCAAACGACAGTAATCAATAAGGTTCGGATAAAGTAGCTGTATCAGGATGGGCATCCTTGGTCCTTGAGATTTGTTTACAAATATTAACTAGTTATCGCGTATGTTTTAGCTAGGGATAGGGAGCGCTTTTTCCAGCAGGTAGAGTTTTAGCTAGTGGAAGGGTGCTGTGTTTATTTAGTCTGGAGCAAGTTTAGGCCCTATCCTATACAGCTACACAGCCTATCCTGATACCGTTACTTCATCCGAACCTTAGTAATCAAATATATATAATATTGCTCAATTTTTCTTCAATATTATATTAAATGGAATTTACTTCAAAAATAATCTACAAGCAAAAAGCTACTTGGTTTGAAATTTAATTATCACTTTACCTGGAGTATACATAAGAATAAAATACTAAATCAAGCTCTTGCTGTTACGCATTAAGAGCCTTATCTTCCATTGGTGATATAAACAAACTTAAATTGGCGTACTTTGCTTACTTCCATTGTACAATAATTAACAATTGATTAATAGTCTCGACTAAGCACAGTGAAAGCTCTGATACAGCAATAATGATAGGCGTGCATAAAAAGACTTTCCAGAATTTAAAAATCTTGATAAGATAGATATTATTTCTATGACAATGTTTTACGTTAAAAATCGAAGTATTTTAGTACTAATCAGAACATTTATAAATTACGGTTCAGAATTGAGTCTAAAAAAGATGATAGCGGTCCAGGAATATCTGCAAACAAAGTTAAGAGGAAACTTCCGGCAGAATTAGGATCCTTTTGTATAAAACAAGATGTGCAACAATTTGAAAAACTATAAATTAATTTCGACGAAAGTTTGGAAAAGTTTTAAAAGAAAAGATGAAGCTAGCCCAGTGTGTAAAATCACTAATTTCATGATGTAAATTATTTATAAATGGTATTGTACTGGTACATATCTTTAAATGAAGAACTGAATTGACAAATATCCCAAGTCCAGTACAGTAAATTGTTGAGAGCAAGAAAACTGCATATAACAGCAGTGAAAAAAATATTTGTATGAATAAAAAACACAGGCATAGAGCCGGACTTTGGATATTATTTTTTTACAGGATTGTAGTCTAGAGCGTAACATTGAAGATGTTAACGAGATTTATAAAATCTTTAAGTATTATTTATAAAAGTTTTCTTTATTTCTACAGTGAAAATGTAGTCTTTTGATATTCTTAAACTATATAAATTAGAAATGTAAACGGAATTTAACCGCTAAAGTAATAAGTTAGCAGCTTTTACTTGTTCTACACATTTCCTTAACTGGAATATTTAATTCAATTTTATTTCAAAACATATGTCAAGTAAAATGTGAAATTCGTAAATATTTGACTTGGGACGTTTGTCAATTCAGGTCTTCAGTTACATGAAGTGTCTAATTGGTTTAACAATGACTAGTAATACTCGTACAATGTTAAATGAAATCGAGCAGTGAAAATTTAATAATAGTAATATTTAATTTAAACATTCCTAGCTTCGACAAAAAAAGTCGTAAGTATAAAAAAATGTGATGGTATCGTTGTAAATTTCAAGGAAAACATTAGAGTGTCTCCAAGAGACACTGACACAGCTCATTGCAACTCTATATATTATCACTTATTATTAAGGATATCTCTATTAATATAACTGCAATTCATAGGTCTCCAAAACTATCAAAAATTGAATTCTGAAATTTTTTAGTTTCTTGTCAATATGCAAAGCTGTAAAAAATATGTAATTATTAAGGGTGACATAAGCATCCAATTTTTAGAAAATAGTTTATATAATTTTTTATTATTTAACTTTACTCTAGAATATTCCATTAGCAAAGTCCAGGAAAACAGATAGGGTTTGGAATTGAACGGGTTACATCACATGCTTGTTATGTGGATGACGTAAATATATTAGGAGAAAATTCACAAACTATTAGGGAAAACACGAGAATTTTACTTGAAGCAAGTTATGTGGTAGGTTTGGAAGTAAATCCAGAAAAAAACAAAGTATGGCTTATATGATTATAACTCGTGACCAGAACATAGTACAACATGGAAATATACAAATTGGAACTTTATTCTTTGAACAGGTGGAAAAATTAAAATATCTTGGAGTAACAATTAATACAAATGACACTTGAGAGCAGATTAAACGTACAATCAATATGGAAAACGCCTACTATTATTCGGTTGAGAAGCTTTTGCCATCTAGTCTGCTTTAAAAAACTGAAAGTCAGAATTTATAAAAACAGTTATATTACCGGTTGTTCTATATGGTTGTGAAACTTGGACTCTCACTTTGAGACAGGAACAGAGGTTAAGGATGTTAAAAAATAAGGTGTTTTGGAAAATATTTCCAGCTAAGAGGGATGAAGTTGCAGGTCAATGGACAAAGTTACACAATGCAAAACTGAACGCATTGTATTCTTCACCTAACATAATTAGGAACATTAAATCAGACGTTTGCGTATAGAGTGTCAATTGCGAGACCGGAGGAGGCCGAGGCCGGGGAGGCTGAGACTTGGATGTGAGGATAATATTAAAATGGATCTGAGGTGGGATATGATGGTTGGGACTGTATTAATTTTGACCAGGTTGGGGGCCGATAGCGGTTTTATGTGAGGGCCAATGAACCTCCAGATTTTCTAAAAGTCATTTGTAAGTAAGCTTATATCATTTTGACAACATTTAAATATCATGCATGAATAACATATGGGTATGTAAAATACTTAAATTCAATTACTCGTTCGTAATTGAAATCAGGTATTGACCATATTTTCATGAAAACTGAAGATAATTTGTATATTATACCTGGAGTTTATCCAGGTGCAATCATAAATCATCATATTATGACTTTGACATTGTTATCAACCAGTAATAGAAGTAGGGTAAATTAGGGTCTGTTGGACAGTCGGGCATGTTGGACACTTTGTACTTTAACGTGTTACCTCGCCACTTGTGGGCACCACATTCTGCTAGAAATCAATGACGGAAGTAGCCCCACTCGTGACCACTTCCGTCATTGACTTCTAGCAGAATGTGGTGCCCACAAGTGGCGAGGTAACACGTTAAGGTACAAAGTGTCCAACATGCCCGACTGTCCAACAGACCCTAATTTACCCTATTTATAAGCTAATTTTATTATAAACCATAAAATCCTAATATTCCATAATAATAATTTTACTAGGGAATTTATGTTCAACAATGAAGACGCCGATACACATTTCTGTAATTGTTATAAAATTCTCTGTAACTTAATTATTTATACTATTACTAATTATGTGTCTCTCAAATTGTCAAACGAATATAAAAAATTAAAACTTCGCTTACCACAGGCATTTCTAAATCAATAAGATCTAGGGATAAGTTAGCTAAGCATGTTGAACGTGAACCACAAAATACAGTTAAATTAAATTCACAAAGAAAATATATAAATACTCTTACTAGTTCAATAAAGAATATGAGAATTAAACATTATTCTGAAAAACACGAGGAAAATAAAAATAATCCAAAGAGAGTTTGGCAGATCATAAACGAAACTACTGACATTCAGTGCAATAAAAATATTACACTAAAGGTAATTATAAGTCCAAATAGAAACAATTGCAAAAGAATTTAACAATAATTTTACTAGTGTGGGGCGCGACACTTTATCTAATATAAGGAAGAAATTATTTAATACTTACCAGTACTCATCACTATAAGCTTACTAATAATAAAAGTTTACCCTCCATGTTTATATGTCCTGTAAATGAATGTGAAATCATTAATACTATATATAGTTTAAAAAATAATGTTGGGCCTAGTATTGATGGTATTACAACAAATACCCTCAAATTTATTACTTATATATTTACTTATGGCTTTTAAGGAACTCGAATGTTCATTGCCGCCCTCACACAAGCCCGTCATCAATCCCTATCCTGAGTAAGATTAATCCAGTCTCTACCATCATATCCCACCTCCCTCAAATCCATTTTAATATTATCTTCCCATCTACGTATCGCCTCCCCAAAGGTATTGTTTCCTCGGCCCTCCCAACTAACACTCTATATGCATTTCTGGATTCGTCCAAACGTGCTACATGCCCTGCCCATCACAAATGTTTAGATTTAATGTTCGTAATTATGTCAGATGAAGAATACAATACGTGTAGTTCTGCACTGTGTAGTTCAAACTTATTATCGAAGCTATTTCTAAACCACTTACCTGATTTAATTTGTGCATTTGTCAGAGTCTATTTCCCTCAGTCCTAAACCGTGATATAGTGCTACAATCCGTAACTCTGCTAACAAAAATAATCTTAATAACTACAAGCCCATTTCACTTTTATCCGGTCTCTCTAATGTAGGTATACTTGAAAAATGTGTAAATACAAGATTAATAAAGTTTAAAAAAAGTTATTAAATTTTAATCAATTTGGTTTCAGAAATAATTTAAGCATGGATGATGCTATTCTGGCAGTTACTTTAGAAGTAATTCGACAATTACATGTAAGAAAAAATATCCAGGAATGTTTCTAAAACTTACAAAAAGATTCCGATACAGTCGATCACAGTATACTTTCGGATAAAATGTACAGATTGGGACTAAAGGGAGCCTCGTAATAGTGCATCCGAGGCAATTCCCTAACGCTGCAATAGTGGCACTAATATCGAAGAAGAAGTAGAAGATTGATTGGGAATGAATTGCTTGGATTTAAATGATTTAAATCTTACTTAAGTAAGAGAACTGAATCAACTAAAATCAACGATCACGTTATTGAGTCACGTAACAATGTTATAGGTGTACATCGGGGAACGTTTTAGGTACGTCTAAAACCGACATTAAAAACATAGTTTTGGTACACTGTATTCATATGCTGTTATGTGGTTCTTTTGGTCGGTTGAAGCTGAAATGAAATTTATCAAAATTCTAACAATGGTATTAACAATATTAAAGAATGGTTTGATGCCCACTTACTTTCTTTGGATGTTTCTAAAATAAAATTAATACCATTTTAGTTAGTATCATATGACCTTGAATAATCAAAATTTATTAGTAACAGAAATATAACGATACAAAATTGTGACCTACCTACATGCTCATATCACGCCTTGAGAATATACATACAAGTTAACATGTTAAATATTTAGGTTTTATTATTGACCAACATTTAAGATAGGACAAGCATATCTCCTTCCTGTGTAACAAATTGCATTAAAAATCCATACATTTTGCATTCTACGTTATTATTTACCTGTTTATGTGCAGCGTGTATTGTACTTAATTCTGTTTTACTCGTAATCTATAGTACAGTATGGTAGCCTATATTAAGTTGGGGCGGAATGTCAAAATCGGCACTCTATTCTTTAATTTTACTCCAAAAATTATTAAAACTTTCTATGTAAATCTTTAGATTAATCAACAAAATTAATTTTTCAGGAATTTTGTGTTTCAATTCTAAAATAAAGTTATAAACAAATATTGCTGACCTGCTTTCATAAATTGTAAATAAAATTACAATTGATCTCATGATGATTATTATACCAAACAAAATTACAGTTTATTTCTACGCACCCCCAAATGCCACAAAACTACTGGATTAAAACACAGTAGAAATTTTGGACCCAGAGTATATAGGCCTACATATATATATATATATATATATATATATATATATATATATATATATATATATATATATATATATATACACACACACACATACACATATATACACACATATATATTTATTCACTAGTTGTAATCCTCCGTTAAGTACACTTGACACACGTAGATTTAAGAAAAAAATTAGATTAATTATTTGTTTTCTCTTTTCTTGAGCTAAATGAATTTAAATTTGAGGTTAATACACATGTACTTTTATAGTTCCTATATCTGTATAGATTTATTAAATTCTATCTGTATTTTACTCTATACTAATGTTATTGTGCTCCATGAACACTCTTCAATTGTATAAAACATTTTGTATAACTAAACTGAATTGCGCCCGAACACGAGCTTCTGCTATTTAGGGCTGCAATGCTAATGTAGTACTGATCTAATGTATTAAATCAATAAATCTGAAATTTAAAATATGGAATTAGAAACTTGAAATGTAAGACAAGATACAAATTAAATCTCCATCTACTATTCGCTGTTAGTCACAGCTGTTATGAAAAACGAGATATCTATTCAATACACTTCAATACACTTCCTAATTATCTTAAGCTTTGACAGTTTCAGGAAAAAACTGTGGAAAAGAATTAACAAAATTTAATCGCCACATACATACCTTGTACTGAACTGATGAATTAATCTGCTACTATATATTATATATTTTTGTATAATTCTCATTTGTTCCACCCTTAGAAGCTACAAAGCAAAGTCTATTGATCTGAAATTAAATGAAATAGCTTCTCTTGGTAATTACGTTTCTGTTATCTTATTCGGAAGTGTCGTTACAATCAGCTATGATAGGTCTATCCTCTCTAACTATCCTTCTGTTCTACGCTGAACCGTGAAACTGTCAGTCAAGGTCCTGGTATCGACCCAAACAAGTAGGATATCCTTCTTCACTCTCTTTCTGTTCACTTAAGATGAACATAGAGCCAATCTTCGAAACATCACGAACTACTTTATTCATTACCAAGTACCAACCAACATCTCTTCTGGACAGTAGTGAAAAAATAAAGTGGAACCTAAGTAATGTGAGAAAATCTGTACCTCAGTTTTGTTTTCCACCACAAATTTCAAAGCCTCTATTAGGTGTCTTTGTCATTTTAATATGATTCCATAGCAAATTTTCTGATCTGCAGCTGAACTGTGTAATATGTTTCCTCTCAAGATTTCTGTTTCTCGGCTACTCTCACTCCAGTACTACTTCACAATCCATTACTGTCATATCATAATCTTTCTCTGAATATTTAATGAAGTCCTTGGTGATCCCCCTTCTAGAATGTCATGATCCATAATTTGATCTGTCTCAGACTTCTGTCATGGAATGTTATAAGAACCAATCCGTCGGTTTGAAGTCTGGCACCAGAGAACAGGATGAGAAGACTAGTTTGACTTGTGGAAGCATTCTGGTGGTAGTGGCTTATCGGAACACACTTCCAGCCATGTCAACTGATATCCTAACAAGAAAACGAAGATGATGTTAGTGGCCTTTCCGAGTGATTATCTCAACTTTACTAGCCTCACACAAGAATAACACTGCATATAAATCAACCGGGTGACATTGGACTTCCAAATCGACGATTCGTTGCTGAATATCCACACATTATTTTACTTAATCGTTTTACAAAGTAAATATTATGTTGCTGTAAAAATACATTTCGAAATTTTATGAGAACAATTTTATTATTGCCTATCCGATAATAATCAGGAAGAAAATAACTGTATAACCTTTCATGTATAGCATTTTTCCCAAAATCGTTGGACAAATTTTATACACAAACAGTACTGATTCGAGAAGAATACAGTACACCACGCGAAGTACAGTAGTACAGTAGTAGGGGAGACTCTGCTAATTCCGCAATATTAAGAAGTAAATCTATCATATTTTTATCAAAACGTTTATTGAAAAATATTACCAAGGTATGTAGACATGAACGAAACCTTTCATTACCAAATGCGATAAAGAGACCTATTAAAATGCAAATATATTTAGTTGTACATACATTACAGTTGAAAAATAATTCGGGTAATTCGGCAACATTGCGGATAAATCCGCAATAGGATTTGGCTAATTCCGCAGTCTTAAATAATTATGAAATACATTATGAATGTAACATAAAAGGAACAATGTATATGTAATAATGATCACTTTCTTCACAGCTGTGTAGCAAAACACGAAAAACAGCCAACTTTCGATGTGTCACTGTATTGCCGACAGACGTGTCTACCAATATCCTTGATTTTTTTCTATAGTACTGCAGAGGACATGCCTCCTGTTGACAGCCTCTCAAAACTTACGTTCACGCTAGTGTAAAGCCGCAGTAAAATTATTATTATGCACTACTGCGGAATTACCCGTACTGCGGAATTAGCGAGTTTCCCCTATATGCTCGGAATCTAACTCAATTATAAATCATCACGTAAGACTGTATGGTGAATTACTCAAAGTCTGTTGTCTAAACCTCCTTCATTTCTTTCTTACACAAATTTTGCAATAAGCAACAATATAAACAGGAGTTTATTAATGCTACTTTAGAAAAACAATAATTGTCTCTACGTAAGTATCAATTAAACGTCAGATTTCTTTATAAGTTTTGAGTCTCTAAAGCTCTACCGGTACTTAGTTTACTCGAGACAAATCACCAATAAAGAAACGGAATATAGGCCTATTAATTGGTTGGGCATTTTTAAGAGAACATAAATTAAAAGAAGTAATGTAGGTTATTTCAGGAAATATTTTATGCAGCATGAACAAAACAGAGAGAATTTCAGACACTACCTCCATAATCAAGTACCCTACTAATCTTTACCCATTATTAATGAAAAGTGATTAAATATATATATATATATTTTTAAGATGTGTCGTACTACGCTTGGAATTTCTCGTTTTCAATATTCTGAACCAACTCCCTTGACATCTCTCTGGGAAAGAAAATGTGTAGGTGGGTGAATACAGATGAGTATGTGGGAGGATACGGAGGATGATGGATGAGTTTCAGAAATAAGTGGATGGATGAAGAGACTGGTGAGTAAAATAAAAACTTAGATAGGCTACTATTTCCTTTCACTATTGTACTTGAGAATCAACTATAAGAATTAAAAGTAATTTCAGATTTTTGTTCGGAATATAACTGAAATATTTCATCACTTACACCACCCTAAAAGTAAGATAATGTATTTGCCAAATATGATTTTTACAACTACATACCAGTAATTTCTTGTGGTAGCCTTTAACGGTATTATGTATTAGATACCTTTTGGTATCTTCTTTGTATAATGACAAAGGTAGATTCTGTCGAGAGTGCTGCAATGTTTGAACAATTATTACACCTGTACATAGGGAGAAATTCAAATAAAGAACTGTACTAACCGAACCAGAACTTCAATAACCTTGAGTGAAAGAAACGTTCGCTAGTTCACATTCCTCCGAAGCATAGATCTTCATCCCTTATGAATAGTTAAGTGGTACCTAAGATCATGTGGATCTTGTTTTCAGGTCCCCCCATCGCTCGTTTAGTTATATTCATAATATAATAGGTATAAACCATAAGCCTATCTATACTGACGAACGTTTCAGAAATTAACCCATCGCTCAGCAAGGTGAAATTTGGTCGCCATAGAAACACACAACTGACGTCATCCTTAGAAAAGTGCATTCACGCAATTGTTACATTAGTAATACAGATCGAAATAAAGCTGAAATGTGAATTTAGATACAATGAACTCGGATAATAAAACTCTCTCGAGGCATAAGTAAACAGATATAAATTCTCTATTGGGTGCAACACAACTGTCGGTGGTACACAAGATGCCATTTTTACACAAGAGTGACATCGTTACTAATGTGATTATGAGATAAGATTTATTACAAAGATTTTCAATAGCAGTTCAATCGTCCGGAGAAAATAGCAAATGAAAAACGCTATGTATTGATTAATTTCACAACTACAGGGTTGTTTCCGATCTCTAATTACGAATTTGAATGACGTCATGTGCGTCAGGATTCACACCGACAGCTGAATTGCAGCGAGAGGTGACAGACCAGTAGTGAGTGATTTCATAATCAGTGTGCACGGTGAATCACAGTGCCCAAGAAAATCGAGCCTTTTTGGGAGGGGTACATAATAACTCTTTTCGATACCAAGTACAGTTACATGGAAATCATAAGAGCCTGCAAAACACGTGGTTTCGTTATTTCCAAGAAAGGCATCTTGTGTGTACCTAATAAGACTGGCAAAGCTCGGATGGGATTAATTCCAGAGTGGAAAAAACAAGCAAATCCACCCCCGTAAAAAGTCGCCGCACTCCACGAGATGATACAAATTAATTCCATTCGAGTTTTATCAATCTTATTAAGTGCACAGAAGATGCCTTTCTTAGAAATAACGAAACGTCGTTTATTGCATGCTTTTTTTTATTTTCACTTAACTGTACTTGGCATTGGAAATGGTCGTAATGTACCCTTCCCAAAAAGGCTCGATTTTCTTGGAAATTTCTGCTGTGAGTCGCCGTGCACTCTGACTATGAGATCACTCACTACTGGTCTGTCACCTCGCGCCACAGTTCAGCTGTTGGATTTGTAAAATAGAAGCCAATATATGTAGATTATGGACGTAGTGGTATTCCATTTTAAAAAATATCTCCAAATAATGATTGATTATCTGTTTCTGACACTAAATTCCTAAACTATGCAACAGTTACGGATCATATGCCATCATTCGAGATAGTAGAGTAGCTTAAGCAACAGAATAGTATGCTTTAGTTCCTAGGATCGGATTTTCTTGCCTCAAAGTTTTTATTTTGTTTTTAATTCAAATTTCCCCTACTGTACAACTACTTTCATATTAACACTAAATTGAAATTATATATTGATGCACACATGCAAAAGTTAAATAAAAAAAAAACAGTTGTAAAATTGTGTTCAAGAAGACGTCAATCAATCAAATGAAACTGTAATAGTAATGAAAATATGTTTAGCATTAAGATGTTACAGAATTAAAAAAAAACAACAAGATAAATAAACAAAAGTAGGACTCAAACCTACGGCCTCGTGAATGCTAATGTCTAAAATCGGCCACTAAGTTATATCATCGGACGGAATATGAAATGCAAATTATGTAGCCCTATAGTCCAGAAATGTAATGAATCGTCCTTGGAAGTTATACGGTCACCATACTGGCAGTTTGATTAGAGACTCCAAGATTCAAACTATGCTCACAGCGATGGGTTTTAAAGGGTGATAACACCGATAACATAACTTCCTCCTGGAGGGAAGCTGTGGGCACAGTGTTTTAGATTTACAACACGTAAAACAAGTCACCGGCGTAGGTGAGTTGGCTAAGGCGCTTGCTTGCCGATCCGAAGTTGCGATCGGGCGCGGTTTCGATTCCCACTTATTCTGATTACCTGGTCGGGTTCTTTCAGAGGTTTTCTCAACCGTAAGACAAATGTCAGGTAATATATGGGGAATCCTCGGCCTCATCTCAACAAATATCATCTCGCTATCACCATTTTCATCGACACTAAATAACCTCGTAGTTGATGCAGCTTCGTTAAATAACCAAGTAAAGAAAAAACCTGTCGCGGATAAATGACTCCAAGAAAAATTTTGTAGACCTCTCTCGTCCTCCTTAAATTTGGACGCAGAATAACTTCCACAGTTGCCGTATCTGTGGCTCAATTTAATGCAGATTCCCGGCCCGATCGCGATGGGATTATTTTGTGATGGGCAAAGCAAACGTTACAGAGGGTTTTCCTCGGTGTACCCCTGTTTCCCTCTATAATTTCACCAGCACTTCCCCCCTGTCATTTCGCCTATCATCTGCAATACACTATTTAAAAACTGACTGGAGTGAAATCTTAGATTAGTACGGTTTTCTGATGATATAGGAAGAGCTTGAGGCCACAGTTTCCTGGGCCTATTCATGTACTCGTCCGAGAATGGAACCTGATTCTGTCAGTGATGAGGCACAATGAACCACCTATCAACATCGGATAGCATTATAATTTTGAGGTGAATTCTTGTTACTGTCTGTCCTCAATCTTGCGATTTGGAAAAAGACATTTTTGCGTAGCTTGACGAATGGTACATAGGAAGGAAGTGAATGTTTCATTTGCGACAATTTTCCTCAAGAAGAGAATGAGATAGTCCAAAGTCATACTTTTAACAAAAATGTTTTTTTGTGCGAATTCATTTCTTACACATATAGGAAAGCTACTACTAAAATATTATAGAAAATACTCAATAAATGACGTAAGAATATACGCTGAAGGAATAATGATACCGCAACTAATAGCACTGGACTCTAAACCTTTAACATACTCTCCTGTAAAATGTTGTCTGTGTGGCTTAGAACTACAGCCTAGCATTTTCACCCCTTCAATTGTGTACTGATGTCATGGTGCATTGCATAGGCTATTCAACGTTGATCTTAGCATGTCTTGTATGAATAGGGCACGCAATTTTGTACAATTTAAAATACAAATATCTTATGAATTTATTTTGAATACTTTTAATGCTTGTTCTTTTTAATCTTTTTGAACTGAATCCAAAATTATTGATTTGCTTTCTACTAATTTATTACTTCTGACCAAACTGTTATACAATAGAATGATATTGATGGATTGGTAAATTATAGTTATTTTTTTGTTGGTTATTTAACGACGCTG
Source organism: Periplaneta americana (assembly GCF_040183065.1). Lineage (NCBI taxonomy): Eukaryota > Metazoa > Arthropoda > Insecta > Blattodea > Blattidae > Periplaneta > Periplaneta americana. Next base: position 91,764,583 of record NC_091118.1, on the reverse strand, counting down.
CATCAACTACAAGTTATTTAGCTTCGATGGGATTCGTGATAGCGAGATGATATTTGGCGAGATGAGCCCGAGGATTCGCCATAGATTACCTGATATTCGACTTACGGGTGGTAAAGCTTAGGAAAAATCACAACCAGGTAATAAGCCCATCCGGGAATTGAACCCGCGCTCGGGCGCAACTCCGTATCGGTAGACAAGCGCCCGGTGGCTCAATATTGAGTTATTTATGACAAATCCAAATGATTTAGAAGCCGAATTAACAATTGACATCAAATGCGAATTAAAACTTAAATGGCTGTTGCCTGGAACCCTCTGTCTGGGCAGGGTTCTTTTATGTAAAACAAGTCTACGATACAGAATCCTCAGTTACTTCCCTCACGATATAAGTCATGCTAAGGACTTTGTCACCCTTTAAAATACATAACTTTGGCCGGATTTGAACCCGTAAACTTTGAATTCAACAGCTAACATAGTAGCTAATCAGCACATCACCGACAACGACTTGAGTACATTTCTTTGTATTTTGTGTTGTGCATAGCTAATTGGAAGTGACAGAAAACTCCAGCAGTTAGGAATTTACGTGTTTGCAAAAGAGAAGCACATGCAAGAATGTGATTTTTAAATATGACAACTTAAAATAGTGTTAATTTTAAACATTTCCTAATATGTACGAGAAAATATGTATCATTTCCTGATAACAATTATACGTTTACGAATTATTGCTTCAGAATAAAGAAAGCTTTTAATTTTAAAAATGTCGGTCACCTACACTTTACGCGTTGCCATTGGCGACTGATGAGATCTGATATTTATGAGGCCGGAACATAAATAAAGCAAGTGTACCGTTTATAAAGATAATCATCCTCACGGGCATCAACATGTGGGCGTGTCCTGCGAGACTCCCGCCATATTTATCGTGCCTGTCAGCATCTTGCGTAGAAAGTCACCCCAAACTCCCAGACTGCAGACACCGATCCCAGGGTGGGGAGGACATTTGATTTCAGGGTCCTAGACCTCAACATGTAACGGATATAAATAGCGGGGGCAGAGTATGGCTATTACTGTTCTTTTACTGCCGTCAAGTGTGAAGAAAACACAGAAATGAAGACTACAGTCACACAGGTGAATAAATTGCTTCTTTCACATAGTCTATAAATTACATAAATGACAGATTAGACTAATCCTTGAATTTCGATGTAGTTAGATGTAATGCACTATTATTTTAGGAAAAACCGAATAATCTTGGTGATGTAGGAGAATGGTATATATAAAAGTATGCTTATGTTTCCATTCAATTGTTAAATTTAATGTAAATATTTTACATTTGTTTTCGCTTACATGAACATTATTCTGCATAAATTTGTGTGAATTCATCAAATGTAGTAAAAATTTTAGAATATTTATTGCCGAAGGGATAAGATGACTTCCCACTCGAAATATCTGACTTTGAATCCCAAAACAACTAGATCCAATCCTAAGTCAGTTGACGGTCAAGTCCTGTGTCGTTCATGGTAGCAAAGACTGCTTTAGAACAAGACGTCTCTAAATAGTTCGGTTTTCGAAAGTCAAGAAAGATTTGAAAGTCCTCTAGGGTCCTTAATAAGTAAGTTTATATAAATATAATAAAACAGTTTTGTTAGAAAAATAGGGTTTATTCAGTAATAAACCAATATCAAAATATTCGGATATGGCCATCATTTTTCCCCTATCGTCGGTATTTTTTTAGAGGATAAACAGCATTCAGAAGAAAATCTTGCGAAAGATCTTAAAATTGTTTGCAAGCTCCCACAATAGCAACAAATTTGCAAGGCCCATAACTCAATCCATTTATAGTTCTGAATTTTTCATTGCTAATTTGCACAGGTATAAATTTTCACAAAAAAAATATGAGCTCACTCACTCAAGAATGGCTTGAATTGTTATTTATTTCATTTGCCAGAGTAACTATAGTGGAACACTTTGGAATAGAAGTTTGTGAAAATAAAATAATCTTTCCTGACTTTTAAATAACCCAATATTCACTATCGTCATCAATTATAAATAACCTCTTTAGTTGAAAAGTGCATCAGACAATTATTATTTCTGAAGAAGACGGTATTGGATTACAAGTATATAAGGAATATTGTCATTTCTGTGACCTGATTCGCCATTCCATCACAATCAATTACGTCATCAATTTAGAGAGCAATGATAAAATGTTAATATAATAGTACCATCTGTGGAGAATTTTATCATCAGTTTCCTATGTCAAAATAGGTCTTACATAGTACACAGCCAAATACAACTCAGAGATATAAAGTTACATTAATTTAGACTAAATCTTTGTCCGTACTATAGATTACAAGTAACAATCACATGAGCTGACTTTGGCCACCCAAACCTTAAGTAAATAACAATGTTATGAACAAAATATAATGCAGTTGAACGTTCAGGAAGTATGACAAAGTATACGTTTTCATCTCTTTATGTAAATATTTGTAACTTTATTTCTTTCTAAGAAGAACATTTTATGACAAAGATTAATGTTGGATTAGATTTTCTACTAATATTCCAACTTAAATTTCATCAACTCCTACCATTGTTACATAATATTACTGAAAAATATTTTACATATTTTACATTCACATTTCTTTGGGTTTCCATTTTATAAAATTAACAGAGATTAGGTGTGTTTTAGAATAAGGTTCTTAGGAAAATATTTCGGACTAAGAAGGATGAAGTTACAGGAGAATGGAGAAAGTTCCACAACGCAGAACTGCACGCATTGTATTCTTCACCTGACATAATTAGGAACATTAAATCCAGACGTTTGAGATGGGCAGGGCATGTAGCACGTATGGGCGAATCTAGAATCCTTTGAATCATATAGAGTGCTAGTTGGGAGGCCGGAGGTAAAAAGACCTCTGGGGAGGCAGAGACTTAGATTGGAGGATAATATTAAAATCGATTTGAGGAAGGTGGGATATGATGATAGAGACTGGATTAAACTTTCACAGGATAGGGATCGATGGCGGGCTTGTGTGAGGACGCCAATGAACCTTCGGGTTCCGTAAAAGCCATTTGTAAGTAAGTAATATAATGAATAAGCAGAAATATTGACTTGTAAATTTGGTAAGAACGTTTCAACATGGGATACTAGATGTAAGTAAATAATTCTGAATTAAATGATTTGGACTTAAATTTTTCTCATCAAACCAATAAGATATTTCAAACTACAAGCAAATACACTGTTTAATATCAAAAGTTAAGAAATTAGAAAGCATGTGCTCTCAAATTGGAATTGTTTTCAAATTCCACGTATTTATATTTTAAATTTACTTAATCTCAATCTTCTCATAAATTTCAATTTTAAGATAAGTTACTCTTGCAATTTTCTGCAACAAAAGTACACATTTTATAGTGTAGGTATACGACATTATTATATAGAAAAGTTATATAGTCAATTATTATTAGTATCGCTCATACCTACAACTCAGCGGATACTGTTCCACTCCCATTATAGACAAGAAGATATTTCTTCTTCCAGTGGTGACCGGTTGTGTAAATTACTATGTGTGCGTCATGTTTCATATTAAGTAGTGATCTTGTGTCATCCTCATCTCACGGCCAAGTTGTAGGCCTACCGAAACAATGAATATTTAACATGGATTCAAAATTATAATTGAGAACAGTATTAACTTTGAAATATGATAATCGTATTGTCTGTCAATTATTTACACAACGCATTGTATTCTTCACCTGACATAATTAGGAACATTAAATCCAGACGTCTGAGATGGCCAGGGCATGTAGCACGTATGGACGAATCCAGAAATACATATAGAGTGTTAGTTGGGTGGCCGGAGGGAAGAAGACCTTTGGGGAGGCCGAGACGTAAATGGGAGGATAATATAAAAATGGATTTGAGAGAGGTAGGATATGATTGTAGAGACTGGATTAATCTTGCTCAGGATAGGGACCGATGGCGGGCTTATATGAAGACGGCAATGATCCTCCGGGTTCCTTAAAAGCCATTTGTAAGTAAGTATAAGGGAGTATGATCCATTTAAACTGCACTTTTATTTTCCGTGGCGTAAAGTAACCGGAAAGGGACATATTTATTATGTGTTAAGTATAAACATCTCATTGTGCCCAAATGCACACTTTTATTACTAGTGACAAATTTACATCTCTGAATTATATAAAAATACAAGGTAGCAAACATAAAAAAGACTATATATTGCATATATGTTATGCTATTTAAATTGACAGATTTGAATTTGGTGAATTTCGAATGTCTTTTAAGGGGTTAGGTACAGCTTACAGCAATAAATTTTTTGGAATTATTTAACATTTTTTCGTCTGATACTGTATCTTGTATAATAACGAAAATTGGTACGTGGAAGTTCAAATATCCTTTACTGCTAGGTATATGAAAAAATGTATATCTTTTTACGATTTAAAAAAATTATTTAGGCCTATGTATACTTTTTTTTCCAAAATTCAAAACGGTGGCAGTTCACTGTGCAGTGATGAGGCGTTTCCCTCATAACTCATGAACATGTTAACTTTTTCATGTTCTCTCTTTTATTTTATTGCTAAAACTCATGTTTAGAATATCATGCTTTTTCAACTGCAGTCCTTAATAAATATTTTTTTTTTATTTTGTGTTAGAAGAAAATACTGATATTTGACCATTTTTAAAAATGAATTTATTTTTTATCAGACAATCTATCAAAGGTAGAGAAGTGATTTTGCATCATATTGTAGATGTGACATGCATAAATATACACAAAACTTTCATCATACAATGTTGGATAGTTTTTGAGTTATGAGGGAAACGTTTCATCACTGCACAGTGAGCTGCCACCATTTAGAATTTGGAAAAAAAAAAAAAAATAATAATAATAATTTTCTTAAATCATAAAAATATTTTTATCATATAGCTGAAGGACAGTGTTTTACACATACTAATTTTCATAATTATACAAGATACAGTAATGGAGTGAAAAAATGTTGAATATCTCCAAAATTTTACTGCTGTAAGCTGAACCTAAACCCTTAAAAACAGGATTATTTAATGAAGGTGACTAGTGACAAATTCATACCTCTCAATTATATAAAATTGCAAGGTAGTAAACGTAAAAGAAAGGTTATATAGTTCATACAGTTAATATTATTTAAATTTACAACGTTAATTTGCTGAATTTCAAACGTCTTTTAAAAATAGAGTTATTTAATGAAGTTCAGTTAAGATTTAAAAAGTCAATACAATCTATAGTAATCTCAGTTTGGAAATACTTCTTAGAATTTCACCTTCGCTTTGATGAAGGCCAGAAATTACGATAGTCTGTGTAACTGAATATTTCCAAAATTTTACTGCTGTAAGCTGAACCTGACCTCTTAAATATAGGATTATTCAATGAAGGTCAGTACACTTTCATCTGTCGCACGACTGGCAATATTCAAGTTGTCTTCTTTATGATTAATGAAATCGAATTTATTTTGTCTTTGTTAATAAATGTATCAAATAATAGCATAATAAGCTACATATTTAATAGAGTTAGATTCCCAGCAGGTAAGCTGAAATATATTTCTCTCTCACGCTAGAGCGTGTCTATCACTTGTATTTTCCGTGTGTTACAGTAAGCAGTGGTCTTGAGTCATGACTAGAGAGTCTAGCTAATTACAAATATTTTGTGTTTATAAAAAAAAATCCACGTAAGAGTTCCACTGGAACAAGTAGACCAACCTTTATGAAGGTAATGTTACTAATAGAATTGCGAGTCATTGTTATTCTGAAGTAAAAACGAATACATCTTATGTAAATCGAGTCATCATGTACGTCCCAAGGATATCACTACCTTCGACGTTCCGAATTGATTCATCAACATAAATAGTTCGCTCCAGACGGGAAGAATAATTTACATGCTGAGAAAGTGGGTGCCGACTCTCTCGTAGGCGAGAATCCTGTGAGATCCAGCTGTGTTCTGACAACTGACAGGTGAAGCTCCTACATGTTAATTTTAAAGTTGACTTGTGATCTCACAGCTTTATTCCATCATGACTAAAAAAATATATATGTTTTATCATCGTACTAGACATACGGGGTATAATAATGCTTTTCTTACGATGGAACGCACCGGAACGCCGCCGTTCTGGCAGATTTTCTTAAATTTTTCATCGCGGAATACAGAAATGTTCCATTTCCGCGCCGCCAATGTATTGTGAAGATTATTCCAACTCAACTTCCTTATCTCTCCACTGAGATCATTACTGCTAATTAACATCATTAGGAACCTGCGTTTTATTAGAATTGTTGAGCTTCCTTTGATCAACTTCAAGCCTGACAGTATGTTAAATCCTGGTTGTTAAAAGGCTGTCATGCTGCAACAGATGTCACAATGAAAGAGATTAAGAGGAAAGGAGAAAATACTAAAGAAATAGCTATACTCTGAAAATTCTAGGTAGCCTATACCGATATGTAGCTTAGTAAATGCCTTTATTGCAAACCAATAATTTATTATTTGTTAACCCAAATTGAGTCAGTTTATATTAACACGAATTACTTCTGAAAAGTGCATTGAGATGTGAATAGAATTGATCTTTTATGAACTTCGTTTAGGCCTTGAATTCCCGCTGCTCTGGACAGCAATCATCTCGCCGTCCGATCATATTTTTCTCTAGGAAAAAACTAATAATAATATAATGTAATTTTCATTCATAATGTTCTGCCCAAGGACAGGTCTTTCACTCCAAACCCAGCATACTCCAATCTTTCCTATTCTCTGCCTTCCTCTTTGTTTCTCATATGATCCATATATCTTAATGTTGTCTATCATCTGATATCTTCTTCCGTCCCGAACTCTTTTATCGTTCACCATTCCTTCCAGTGCATCCTTCGGTAGGTACTTTCTTCTCAACCAGTGACCAAGACAATTCGTTTCCCTCTTTCTGATCAGTTTCACCATCATTCGTTCTTCACCCACTCTTTCCAACATAGGATTGTTTCTTATTCTGTCTGTCCATTTCACACGTTCCATCCTTCTCCATATCCACATTTCAAATGCTTCTAGTCGTTCCTCTTCACTTCGTCGTAATATCCATGTTTCTGCTGCATACAATGCTACACTCCACACAAAGCACTTCACTAGTCTCTTCCTTAGCTCTTTCTCCAGAGGTCCGCAGAAGATGTTGCTTTTTCTATTAAAAGCTTCCTTTGTTATTGCTATCCTCCTTTTGCTTTCCTGGCAGCAGCTCATGTTACTGCTTATAGCACACCAAAAGTATCTGAAGCTGTCCACTTGATCTACTGCCTCATATAGAATTCGTAAGTTTACCGTCTTTACTTTTCTTCCTATGACCATGGTCTTCGTCTCGTTGGCATTTACCTTCATTCCATACTGCTCACAGCTGTCATTTATCTCCAGTAGCATATCCCTTAGTATCGTCTCCTATTCTGCTAACAACGCTATATCATCAGAAAATCTCACACACTTTATTCTTCTTCCCCCTACTATCACTTCTCCTATGTTCTGAAAACAGTTCACTAAATCTTCCAAGTAGATGTTGAACAGGGTGGTTGATAAAGAGCATCCTTGTCGTACTCCTCCTCCTATTTCACTTCCTTCAGACATTTCTTCTCCTATCCTGACTTTGACTCGTTTCATATAAAGGTTACTGAACAGCCTCCTCTCTTTCCAATTCATGCCAATTTTCTTCAGGATCCCCAGCAGTTTATTTCAATCCACTCTGTCAAACACCTTTTCTAGGTCCATAAATACCACATACACTTCTTTATTCTTTCTACGTATCTTTCGCCGATTGTCCGTAGTAGTTCAATTACATCTCTCGTACCTTTTCCCTTCCTGAAGCCAAACTGCTCTTCTTCCATTATCCTTCCATCTTAAAATATAAACGTCGATTCAGTATTCGCAGAAGAATATGATATCAGGCTGATAGTCCTGAACTCATTACATTTGTTGGCATTATTTTTCTTCTGTATTTGAAGTAACACTGTCTCTGTGAAATCTTCGGACCAGTCGCCATGCTCATCTATTTCATTGCATAATGATACAATTTCGTTCTTATATAATATAATATAATATAATATAATATAATATAATATAATATAATATAATATAATATAATATAATATAATATAATATAATATCTATACTAATAATAAATCTGTAGCCGAAATTTTTCTGGTAATTTTCGATTTTCCAAAAATAATTGGTCCTAACATATATAATTAACTACCCTGAAACCGAAAATCGCTTTTTTGAAATTTTTGTTTGTATTTCTGTCTGTCTGATGTTTGTTTGTTACCTTTTCACGCGATAATGGCTGAACGGATTTCGATGAACATTGGAATATAAATTAAGTGCCCTGTAACTTAGATTTTAGGCTATATGGCATTCAAAATACATTATTTAAAAGGGGGGTTATAAGGGGGCCTGAATTAATTAAATCGAAATATCTCGTCTATTATTGCTTTTTGTGAAAAATGTTACATAACAAAAGTTTCTTTAAAACTAATTTTCGATAAGTTTTATTCCTTGAAAAATTTTGATACAACTGATATTTAATGAGATAAACGAGTTTTAAAATTAAAATAACTGCCATCTAAGGCCGTGTAATGAATTAAAAAAACAAATGACTTCGTCTATAAGGTGCCTTGGACAGCAACAATCGAAAGCTATGAACGAAAGCCCACAGAGAATGTTTCTGTTTGTATGAAGTAATATCGGAAGCTAAATTAACAGATTTGTATTATTAATTATTACTTCACCATTGGAAAGTGTAGATTCTCTAGATGGACATAATGCTATAATGTTATTACAGTAACTTATGATATGATATAATATAATATAATATAATATAATATAATATAATATAATATAATATAATATAATATAATATAATATAATATATAATTTAATATATAATATAATATATAATATAATATAATATAATATAATATAATATAATATAATATAATATGTAATATTATATAATATAATTTAAGTTATTTGAAGGGTTCAGAACCATAGTGGGCCAAGCGCCATTTACTGAATACGTAGAAAACAAGGGTTAAAATTAAGTTATTACCATAATTCAATGGAAACCTATAACAAGTAAAATAAAATATACACATTAAATCTAAATTATGTCAATCTTCATTAAACTATGGTTGCATGTAATAAAAATTAAGAAACATGTTAAAGGAATTGTCATTGCACCAAATGAGTGTCTCTGGACCAAAATGATCGCATTTTAATTATTTGGATGCAATTTAAATTAAGTAACATATTAAACGATTTATCCTTCTATCAAACATGAATGTTCCCTGGATCAAACGTCCTATTTTAATTATGTAATTACTTTATATTTATTTCTAACGGGTGCAGCGGAGCGCACGAGTACGGTTAGTAATATAATATAATATTAGTACATTACGCAACGAGCCTATAATGATAGTAATTAAGAATCGAGTATGGATATTTATGAAACGAGCGCAAGCGAGTTTCATAATTTTCATACGAGTTTCTTAATTACCATTATAGGCGAGTTTCATACAACTTTTTATGCTCGACCATATTTCTAACTTGAAATTACCGGTATTCAGATGTATACATTTTCTTTGTATCTGACAAGATCGGAAGTGACCTTGTTCTAGGTCGTGAATTGTGAGATGTGCACAGACGCGAAAGTATTGATTTTTTCCGAGGAACAATAATGTCATTGACCTTGACGTAGTCCCGTTAAACTTGATAATATTATAACCTTGATTACTGAATTCGACATTGAAAAACGAGATGACAAATTGAATTTATTTGAATATTATTTACAATTAACGCTAATTATTATAGTAAAAGAACATAACCTTCTGCGACAGTATTGGATTTCCAGCCTCCGTGACTTTTCGCTAATTCTCTTTCGATTGCATATCCGAGAATAATCGATACTTGCGGTTTTATAACTGTACAAAGCTGACTTGTCATTGGCTGAACAGTTGTAACCTGAGTCGTCATTGGCTGAAAGACCTGACCTTTAATGAGTAGGTTTACTTTAATGACATGCATTAAAGGTCTGCTACCAGATGTATAATTACTACATTTCGGCATGGTCGAGCATAACATATAATATAATATCTATACTAATAATAAATCTGTAGCCGAAATGTTTCTGGTAATTTTCGATTTTACAAAAATAATTGGTCCTAACATATATAATTAACCACCCTGAAACTGAAAATCGCTTTTTTGACATTTTTGTTTGTATGTATGTCTGTCTGTCTGTCTGTCTGTATGTTTGTTTGTTACCTTTTCACGCGATAATGGCTGAATGGATTTCGATGAAAATTGGCATATAAATTAAGTTCCCTGTAACTTAGATTTTAGGCTATATGGCATTCAAAGTGCATTACTTAAAGGGGGGTTATAAGGGGGCCTGAATTAAATAAATCGAAATATCTCGCTTATTATTGATTTTTGTGGAAAATGTTACATAACAAAAGTTTCTTTAAAAATAATTTCCGATAAGATTTATTCCTTGAAAAATTTTGATAGGACTGATATTTAATGAGATAAATGAGTTTTAAAATTAAAATAACTGCCATCTAAGGCCTTGTAATGAATTAAAAAACAAATGACTTCGTCTATAAGGGGCCTTGGACAGCAACAATCGAAAGCTATGAAAGATAGCCTACAGAGAATGTTTCTGTGTTTGTATGAAGTAATATCGGAAGCTGAATTAACCGATTTGTATAATTAATTATTATTTCACCATTGGAAAGTGTAGTTTCTCTAGATGGACATAATGTTATAATGTTATTACAGTAACTTCTGATATATTATAATATAATTTATAATGTAATGTAATATTATATAATACTAGCTGAAAGTACCCGGCGTTGCCCGGGTTTTCCTTTCTGCTTCTATTTTTAATTAAACTGGTTATTAAATTTTCGGAAATCTCGGAAACCTAACTATACACAACCAAAACGAATTGTCTTTACTAAGCTTTCCTCGCCCATAAAGATGATTCTTTACTTAACGTCACTAACATGAATTAATGAACTCCTTAGCCAAATGCCTGCCAGGAATAACTCAATTTAAAAAAATTGTAAATCAGGCACCGAAAAGAAAACATTTCATCATGTGCCTGACGTTAAACTGTTGTTTTAAATTTATTTATATATTTATTAGTTTTTATTTATTTATTTATTTTATTTATTTATTCTGGTGTAGTTAAGGCCATTAGGCTTTCTCTTCCGCACCACCAGAAATACAAATAAAGTAATAGAAAAATCAAACTATAAGCAACGAAAATATAATTCCTTCTCCTCTTTCTGATCAGTTTCAGCATTGAATCAATATATACATATATAATTTAATTTATATTGGAAGATATTTTTACTTCTTGAACGCTGTACACCCACTTATATCATACCCAGTTTTTTTAAATATAACTTGAAACTATATCTCATAAATTCAGAACATATTATATTAATTCTAATTTTACACACAGAATACAGATAAATATAAACTCGCAATAAGTCATTTTTAACATAAAGACTAATATTCTGAGAAACGTATAGGCCTACCGGTATTTTAGAAATTAAGAGATTTTTATTTCCACAATGCTTAACATTTGCAACGTGAACAATAATATTTTGTGAATTAATACAATGTTATTTTCAGTAGGCTTATGTACATTCACATACCACATTAGCAACATGACAAAAGTATCATTGAATTGCTTATTGATATGTGTAAAATATTTTTTTCACTTCTTTGTATAAAATATAGTTGAGGATGTAAAAAACACGCAATTTTTAAGTTAATGTCTGCAACTTTGAGTAACTGTCCTTGAGCTTCATTTTAATATGGCCATTACAAATGCTTGTGGCATTGATATTACAGTTGAATGAGTATCCTAGCAATACGTGGAATAAAAACATCTCCTTTTATTTTTGCAGTTTAATATTGCCAATTCTACATTATTACGTTTCGTATGAGCTTTTCACACCAATTCTTATTCGTGCATAATTTTGGTGGGTCAATATTTCATAATAGTACTATTGGTTATTCAATATTAAGTAAATTATGTGGCAGCAATCCTTGTAGTTTCAAAGAATTCTAGAATTCAGTTGTATAAAACAGTTTGCTCACTATCTATAAAACTGCATCGAGAAATTCATAATACGGTCCTGGACTGCGTAAAGATACTTATTGTATAAATTATCTAGTTTTAGCCTTCATGATCTGTAACAACAATGTAATTTAATTTCGTGTTAAAATTTCCATGGCCTCGTGAAAGTCGATGTTGAATATAACAGACAATAATAAAAAACAATTGACTATAGAAGATTTTGCGTTTTAATATTATACATGAAGATTTGATCTATTTATTTTTATTTTTTATAATTTTAATGAATTTAACTTCCATTTGCACAATTTTAATGTAGCCTATGTTCTTCTCCTGGTTATGAAGATTAAATGTGCAAACTTTGGCACATATCGGTCAAAGCGTGTAGATTTGTATGGAGAACATACATACATACATACATACATACATACATACATACATACATACATACATACATACATACATTCAATTTTATATATTAAGATAATTTAAGTTATTTGAAGGGTTCAGAACCATAGTGGGCCAAGCGCCATTTACTGAATACGTAGAAAATAAGGGTTAAAATGAAGTTATTACCATAATTAAATGGAAACCTATAACAAGTAATATAAAGTATACACATTAAATCTAAATGATGTCAATGTTCATGAAACTATGGTTGTACGTAATAAAAATTAAGAAACATGTTAAAGGAATTGTCATTGCACCAATGAGTGTCTCTGGACAAAAATTATCGCATTTTAATTATTTGGATGCAATGTAAATTAAGTAACATATTAAACGATTTATCCTTCTATCAAACACGAATGTTCCCTGGATAAATTTGTTCTATTTTAATTATGTAATTACTTTATATTTATTTCTAACGGGTGCAGCGGAGCGCACGGGTACGGCTAGTAATATAATATAATATAATATACCTCCCCTGTTATGTGACATATGAGTCAAGCCCTTGTCATTAAGCGTGCTGCGTCAAAAGTAACGAAGTACGGTAGTAATCATATCAAATATCATTATGTCATATTAAAATTACAATCCTTCTCGAGTTAACAAAACTGAATCAGTCATGTTCACTGTTACAAATAGATGATTACTGACATGCAGTAGATTATAAACCAGGTATTGTCTTATTAGGGCATATGAGAAACTATTATGAATGTACATTATCTATGTATCTAATTGGGTGAACTAATGCATTTTAGAGGCAGAAGTAAGATCTGCCAAAAGACCATGCGTCTTGATTACCATTTTCAATTGTCAAAATACCAGAAATGGATCTTGATATTTTATTTGTTCTTACAGTTGGCATTCCTGGCCTTCGTGATGGTCGTGTCTGCGAAACCTCAGTACCACGGAGGTTTTGGGAGTTCCAACGATCCCATTCCAATTCTGCGACAAGAAAATGAAGTTAATTTCGACGGCAGCTACAGATACAGGTGTGTGGGTATTAATTCTACTAAGACCTCTTCTTATTGCAAATGGAGTTTTAGAATTTTTTTTTTTTTTGTCTTTTAATCGACCTGACACTAAATAAACACACTAATGAAATTTCACGCCGTAAATTTAGCATAATGCAGCGCTCCCACGTAAATTTAAAACTCAACATCTCTCATCCATTAGGTTTACACAGCAGACTTGTTATACAATCCTCCTTCCCCATTTTACAACCAAATACTCGTATTTTGTACTGGAACGGATAAGATGCTTGCAGCCCATATGAGTTCGGTTAGTTTCAATTTGTTCTTTATTTGACTAGATTTAAATCGGAGGGGCTGTTCAGATACAATAGGATAAGAGATATCGGAGCAATACTGAGATTGAAAAATCTTCTCCAAATCCACCTTGTTTCAAGTCTAAAAAAGTTATTGATTATCCAAATAACGAGAAGCCGTTAGCTGATTGAGCTGCGAGTACATCTACTAACTTATTCATAAACCTTAGTCGTGATCTGGAAAAGCGACACTTTGATGAAGTCAGTGTCAAGTTATGAAGTGTCCATTGGCTGTATTTAAAGTAATAATCCGTATCAATTTCACTTCAGTCCTTTCATTATTACAGCATTATCAGTCCACAAATCTTGGTAATACTTCAATAACTAAATTTCTAAAATTGGATTAAACCTTAATGTGTCTTTTGTTCATTTTTCATTTCTTTGTATATTTTACGTAGCGACTCTCTTGTTGCTCGTTATATGTACTAATTATTTCCCATACTGGCATTAATAATGAAATTGATGAACAGTTCGTGTGGTAGATAATGTACTGTAATATATTTTGATGCAATAGTGTCACACTCTCTTCTCCTTGAGTCCCATTTTGTTTTATTTCTTAGAGTGCAGTTTCTCCGTTTTGTAGACATAGAAATAATAAGCAATTATCTGCCATAGCATTTCTTCCTCTACACGCATGTGTTTTCATGTCAACATGAGCAATTAACTTTTTGTTTACTATCAAGTGGTAGTCTACTAAATAATGTACCAGCTTCTTTCAGCTCAATAAGTTAGCAGATCCACTCATAGCTTAATCAGCTAACGGCTTCTCTTCATTACCTGGATAATCAATCGATTTTACAGATTCATGATACAAGATGGAGAAGATTTTCTATCTCAGCATTGCGTGTGTTCAGTAATATACTCGTATTTCTTCAGAATGTTACACACACAATTAATGAACAGCCCTTACGTACCAATATCGTTTATCGTATCTTTATCATTACTGCCAATGATGTCTGGTACGCTATCATTTGGATCACTATGTATTGCAGGCAGCGCATTTTTGATCCCAAACGTACAGCGGATCGAGTAGTTTCTTCTGGTACATCTATTACGTCATGTCGATGCATAACGTGGCTTGTTAGCCATAAATGCATAAGCAGGGTAGTATTGTAAGCAGGTACGCATAGATTATGAATCATAGTACAATACAGGCGAGGTTCACTCAGCGACGGGGGTAAAAGGCGGTCAAGAGCGTGGTGCCGGCCACACCACCTCATTCTAGTGCCGAGGTCATGGAAAGCATGGGGCTCTACCTCCATGCCCCACCAAGTGCCTTCATGGCATGTTACGGGGATACCTTTACATTTATCTTTACAATACAGGCGCTCCATCGTCAATGTTGTAATTATGTAAAACATCAGTTACAACTACATTGTGATCTGATTCTAATACTGAATAAGTTGCATTTTCATTCAGACTTTTGTGTTAATATTATTTTAATTTATCAATCTATGTTACATTGTATTTCATTTTGATCTGTATTTTGTATATATTGTGAAAAATGTAAATATCGTTAATTTGTATATTGAGAATTACCACGGTCGCTTTGAACCGTGCCGTTACGTTTACCACCAAATTTAACTAAATACACAATGTCACCAACATAAGAACATGACGTTACAGTGGCGTAGTTGGCGGGAGACATTTTTTTTCTCTCTCTTTCTCTGCCTCCTTCGTTCTGAACATTACTGAGAGATAGCACCAGTGTTAGCTACAAAGTGTATTTGCGCAAATATATTGCAAGTAGATTACGTGACTTATTACGTGTCTTAGATGAGAGTCTTGAGACAAAACAGTTTTGTGCTATATTTCTTCTTTTTTTTTCTCTCTCTGTCTACCTCCTTCGTTCTGAACATTATTGAGAGATAGCACCACTGTTAGCGACAATGTGTATTTGCGTAAATATTGCGAGTAAATTATGACGAGTGCCTTAGATGAGAGGCTCGGGACAAAGTTTTGCTTTAGCGCATGCGCGGACCTCTCATGCAGTTGGAGCGTGATCCTTACTTGAATTTATTTTCGCGTGTACATTGCAGATTAAATGATTGAGATCCCTTCTTGGTCCGGTTACAGACCTTGCATTTACGAAGGTTAGGTTAGGTTAGCTTAGCTTTTGTTAGGTTAGGTTAGCTTTGGTTAGGTTAGGTTAGCTTTGGTTAGGTTAAGTTAGGTTAGCTTTGGTTAGGTTAGGTTAGGTTAGCTTAGGTTAGGTTAGCTTTGATTAGGTTATGTTAGCTTTGGTTAGGTTAGGTTAGGTTAGGTTAGGTTAGGTTAGCTTAGGTTTAAGACGGCGCTTATTCCGTCGGATCCCGGCCAACTAGTCACTCATAACGAGTGCACCTCAGCACATGTGTGGACTTCAGTCCTACGTTCATAGACATCTATGACATAGTGCAGAGGGCGGTCACTAGAGGGAACTCAAGAGTTGGAACTTAAACTGAGACGATTCTGTCCGGCGCAGGGGTGGGTATCCGGTGTGGCTTAGTGGATAAAGCATCAGCACGTAGAGCTGAAAACCCGGGTTCAAATCCCGGCACCGGAGAGAATTTTTCTCCGTTGCATTACTCTTTCATCTTATAAAAGTAATCAAAACAATATTATAGTACAAAGTAAAGTTCCCTAGGTATATGTTTTAACTGTAACTAATATTACATAATAAAACATTTTTCGCATTATGCTTTTAGGTGATATTGGTGCGCAACTTTCTGTTATCAGAATATTAAATTATCTCGAAATCTGCTGAAGCTATAGAGCTGACGTTTTACCAACACATAGGCACATATCTTTGTTTTTGATGTAACAGTATTTGCTTTGTTAATTCATTTCCTTACAAACATTTTCCATGCGAATATTTTCAAACATTTTAATACACTATCTTCAGTAATACGTATTTACGATATATTAGATTTACGAAAACATTGTTTTAGTACCTGTAAGGCTACTAAACAAACATATCTGAAAATTTCACTTTTCTCTAAAAAAAGTTGAGAAAATATTCCTTTTGAATAAAAAAGCAAACTTGTGAAAAATGAGCTTTAAAATTAAAACTTACATTCTTATAATGCACTTATACTTCTCAGACAAATCTAAAAATTAACATGGATACAGTTTTAATAAGTTCTCTTCCCTTTATCCATTGAATCAGTGCTGGCCATCCCTGTAAGTACGACCAAGCTACATATACTACCTCTTTCGTTGGTCTCATTCCTTTCTGCTGTAAAGCGCTCAGGCTCTCCTGGACTCTAAAGCGCGCGCTTGCTCCTATGCGCATCAATTGACATCACTGTACTAACCGGTAACTTTCCTGTTTGGGAACGAAAATGCGCTGCCTTATTATATGATAAAACCTCCTGTTTTGTTTAGATAGTCATTGAAGTTGATTTTTTTCTATGTACTTAATTATTCACAGAAAACTTCAGTTTCACCCACTTTTCAATCCCGTGCAGTGAAGCAAAATTAGGCCTACCTATCACTGTTAGATGTCATATATTTACATCGTAAAACCATTATCTTTTCATTGAATTACGTAGGTCTATAGCTGTGTGTGCTAGCTTTATATAATTATTAATGATTGTGGTCTATACATACAAAAAATCTCAGAATATCACATTATGTCATAAATAATTCATTCTTGGTCTCCTCCCATCCCTTTAGTTTCTTTCAATTTTATGCTTTATTATTTTATCCTACCCAGGCGCATTTATTTTATAGAAAGTACATTTTTATTGTAATAATTAAGGGAAGATATGCAGCTGTCCTACACCGCCGATGTTAAATTTCTTCATTCAATGACTCTTTGTCTCTATCTCAGGAACTACATTGAAGATACCGCACTGAATTTTTTACAGGATAAAGATAGAAGGCTTCTAGACTAAGTGATGCAGATTTATCAAGAAATAAAAGTTGAGTTTATTTTCTTATTTTTTTACATAAAATAATTTTCCTGAGTTGTTGAGTTTATTTTCTTACTTTACATAAAATAATTTTTCTGATGAAACTAAAATATACATAGGTACATCACTTAGTGTGCGTCAAATTAATTATTTCATTATTTTTAATATATGCTTAAAATTTCATCCATCTGTAATTTACAGTTCTTGGGAAAATTGGGCATTTACAGTTCTTGGGAAAATTGAGCAGTTGCATAAAAGAACATAATAAAATCAACTTTATTTTTTAAATTAAAATCTTTTTTGATAAATCAGCAACAGTTTGCTTAAAAACTCTGTATCTTTATCTTGTAAAAACTTCAGCACGATTACTTCAGTAACTCCTGAGATAATGGGAATTAAATAATAGATCAGCGCATTGGCTGTACAAGGTGGTTGATCTCCCTTAAGTGTCTTGTATACTGCATTTGTAGATTTTCTATAATAATCTCTCCCTTATCGTAATCTGTGTTCATCTATTCAGTTATTTTCACTTTGAGGAGATTTATGTCTGCAAGTAAGGTACATTTAACGTACTATAGCAGTGGTCGTCAACACTCGCTGAAATGGGTAAAGGGTAAGCGGAGCCGTCCCGTGTGCCCCATCATGCAGCAGGAAGAGGTAGAGAGCATACCCGCTAGCAGCTACGAATCCACCATGGTGCAGTGTGTTCTCCGCGGGTAAGAGACGCTAGCCCCAGGGTGCTCTGTGCTGATAACCGCTGTATTATAGAGTGACTGAATTGGGTTGCCAATTTAAAGTCATCAGAACTGCTTTTATTATAACCCAATTTAAGTATAATCGTTTCCTCTGAAGACTGCCTGTATTAACCTAGACATGAAATTTCCACATTGTATTACCAGGTAGTACATCTCACTTGACCATATGTCTCAGAGGAGGAACAGTAATTGTTTGCATACATCTGAAGTCTGATTAATGTAATATGTAGCTAATCGGCGATGTATGCAATAGTCAGTGATAGGAAAGGAACTGACTACCCTATCCCATTATCTCCTGGTCTAGTTGCCTTATAAATGTGTCATGTTGGTATCACTTGTGAGATTCGGACCTGTCTTCGGATAGTTGACTAAACAACAACAACATGGATGAAGAGTCCCAATTCTCACACCCTCAGGAACTGGATACAGGTTTGATCCTAGCGTGTCATTCTCTGACTTGCACTCAGGTATTCAAACTTATTCTATAATCTCTAGAATTTTACCTTTCCGCCATCTGAGAGAGCACCCGAGAAGAGTTCAATACCGCAAACAGAAAGTACAAAAAAAAAATGAGCACAGTTGCTTTGTTTTATAAATCTCCTAGTACCTGTATGTTCATGTAGAAACCACCAACTGCCTAAGCTTAGTGATGAATGTGTTGACATTAATTCCTGTATTCACTGTTGCAGCTACGAGACAGGCAATGGAATCGTGGCGGAGGAAACGGGCTTCCTGAAAAACCCCGGCAACCCCGAGACCGAGGCTCAAGTGGCGCAAGGTTCTTCGTCCTACACTTCACCAGAAGGAGAGAAGATCCAACTCACGTATGTGGCGGATGAGAACGGATTCCAGCCAAAGGGTTCTCATCTGCCCACATCACCTCCAGTCCCAGATTCAATTCAGAGAGCCCTCAACTTCCTCGCATCTCTGCCCCCCAGCGACTCTCAAGGGCTTAACCGTCGGTTCTAGTGGACTGGACAAAGCATAACAATCCAAAGAGGATGCGGTCACAAGAGACAAAAGACTTTAAGCACAAGTGTTCAACTGACGAAAAGACATATTCGTCATTACGTACTTCGATCCATTTCTGTGCACAATTAACTGCAAATAACAATAGACATTTATTCTTCAATATAAAATGACCCAAAAGTCTGAATCTATTTCCAGGAAAGAACTGTGATGAATAAATGGCTGACACACAATACATACTCTTTTAACCTTCATATTCTGTCATTAAAATTTGTGTATATTTCAACGCGGTTACCTTGCGCGACTGTTTTCATTGTTTCACAGCTGGCATGGCAACGTCTTGCTACGTTTATGCAGTACTAGTTAATGGCCTCAACTACATCGCAGTTATGAAGCTTCAGTTGATCAATGCTATGTTTTTTTTTTTTTTTTTTTCGTGTACCTTAGAAATAAGGAAGTTACAAGTAAAGAATTGTAAGGAAGTCAACACACGCAAATGTGGGACTAATATTTTAGGAGTAGCACTATTCCTGTATGAAGAAAGATATTCCTTTATAAAAGCCATCTTTCTTAGAGAATTGGCACGGTTTTCACGTATCGTTGAACAAATAATATTCCTTTCGTTAAAATTAATCTTAACTTTTGGGTATTCCTTTTCAATGTCTTATACATAATTGAACAGAACAAAACGTGGAAATGTATTATGGTTAATATGTGATTGGTTGTATATATATTATAAATTTCATTTCTAACTGGCAGTTCAATGGAAATATAACTTTAGAAGACAATTTTTAAAATTGTATTACAAACATGTCAAAGTCCATATTTTTAATTCTTCTGTTAGCTTAGGATTAAGAAGTGGATTCTTTAGATTTCTATACAACTACATTATTTAAATTACATAAATAACTATATATATCGTCATTCCTGAAAGTTATTTTGCAATCATTTTCAGTGGACAATTCAGTAAGGCACTCAAATGCAAACTTTTTTTTCTTATAATTAAATTTTTCAAACATAGGCACATTTCTATCAAAGTATTGTAATTATCTTTTTAAACTTTTCACAATGATGAATCAGTCCATTAGGGTCAAAGCGATACGTCATGAAAGAACCCAAAATATTAATTGTATCATCATATTAAAACAAAACAAAAACAATATATAAAAAAATTGGGGGTTTGTGAATATAAATATATTTTATATAACATAAACAAGGATTTTAAAGATTTTGTTTCTATGCAATTCTTGCTTGTGGAAATACTAAGTCATGTGCTTCAGTACTTTCAGAGATATTTTGCCTCATTTAAATATTTTGTAAATGTTGTATTTTTAATTTCAACAATTTTGTAATGTTCACAATCTCAACCTACGTAAAACATCCAAATTTATTTCTAACTACATATTTTTGGTGTTACTTAAATTTGTAGTCTATGTTTGATAACATAGAAAAATTAATGTTTTTCCAAGAGAAATTTGACGTAATGTCCCGATAGTACAAACAAGCTTGTTGCAATTTGAATTACGAGACATAGCCCTAATAATAATAATAATTTAAAGTTTCATTGGGCTCTACTATTGAAACAGAGTACATATATATATATATATATATATATATATATAGTTATATCCTAGATAAAATAAAATAAACAATATTTGAAACCATTATACATTAAGTCAGATGTCATTAACATCTAAAGTGTCTAATAAACTTTCGTGTAATAAATACTTATTTTGGTTCTGTGTAGGATGCAGAGAATGAAATGAATAGATTTTGCAACACTCATTAAAATATTATTGCGTGATGTTAGAGTTGTTTTTCACGTTAATTAGACGACACTGCAAAGCTCGACATTACAGACCGAAATTTACTAATATCACTTTATATATCCGGTACTGTATTCACTTACATGAATTACACTTTTATAATATTTTCATTTAAATTTAAGATAGGATATTTTTATTAAAATTTATACAGATATTTTATCTTAATAACCGTAGGTTTACTATATTACACAATATATTAATATAAAATTAAAAGTTATAGGCTAATTTTAATTTATGTTTTCCCCCAACTTGTAAGGTTGCCATATGACAAAGAATAATGGAAGTGAGATATCAAAAGGTAAGGTGAATCTTTAAGGAGGTGATAAATAACCTGATTTGCTGAAAAAATATTAACATTTTCCCGAAAGATTTCGAGTCTTCGAGTTGGTGATATACGTTCCTTGTGAACCTGAAAAGGGTTCAGAGCAGAACAAGATATCAGATGATAGACGACATTAAGATATATGGATCATATGCGGGGATTAGGAGGAAGGCAGAAAATAGGAAAGATTTGGGGAAGCAGGGTTTGCAGAACACAATGAATGAATACGTTCCTTTTGCTGTCATACCCTACGGACCCATTTGTCGTTTCATTTCCCTTAATATGCACTGTTG
This sequence comes from Periplaneta americana, assembly GCF_040183065.1. NCBI lineage: Eukaryota > Metazoa > Arthropoda > Insecta > Blattodea > Blattidae > Periplaneta > Periplaneta americana. Next base: position 91,742,616 of record NC_091118.1, on the reverse strand, counting down.
TGATGATGTACTATATTTTTATACTCTAGATAGGTTTTTCCAACTTTTAGTCCAGTTTCTTGGCCGGCACAGTCTCCAGACTTAACACTAAAGTTCTAGAGAGAGAGAGAGAGAGAGAGAGATTTTGAGCAACTGCTTCCTTAGAGTTTATTGAAATATAAGAATAGGTTATGCTTATTCATGTATTTACCATGATTAATTAGAGAAATAAAATACGAAATGAATCCGTAGAATATGATACTCATAGTAAAATTTCTTATCATGCAACTGGAAAAGGGGAGCAATTCAAAAAAATTGCATTAACATATTTTACAGCCAATCAGGTCCTCCATTGTCTTATTAACAATTGACCTTACGTTTTGAAACACTCTGTAAGAGCATAATCAATTTTCACATCATTTATTGAAACATTGGGTGGATCAGAATGTAATGTATAGCCATTACTTTTTCAAACCAAACCGAAGCCAGACATTAATGTGGTTAAGTTGTCAATAAATAAAAGATTGTAATGAAATATTTAAAATAATAATAAAATAATTCTACTCTTATATACAACAGTTTTATTTACATTAACTTATAATTTCACTGAGATTCCTCCACTTCTGACTGATGTCCAAGCCATTGCTCCGAGAGAAGAAACTACCTTCGACGTAGTAGAAGAATTGGAAATTACTTACACAAATTATATAAAACAATTATTTCAAATGCCACGTAACACGTCTGTGATATTCTGATAGACGATACAAGAAAGATGTTCGAGAATTGAAATTTTAATCTAAAGCTGCACCTACAAGGTTCAATTTTCCATACGCGTACGCATGCAATATGGAAGGAATAAAGTTTAAAACGCGCGTACAATTAAGGTTCATGAAGATTTTGTGTCCACATGGTGCGCTGTTTTGAACCTCATCTTCACTACATGTACAGTGGACTCTCCTAACTTCGACTGAATGAAATTGAAAGTTCAGTCCAATAAGGGTAGTGGGTATGGCAGGTGAAATGAATACAAATTCTTATTGGTTATCCATCAACGAATACAGTACTGTACTTGCATTTCCTGGCCGCCCCGAGACTTGTGTATGCGCTTTTAGAACCACAGTGGGTTTCGACAGTTTAGTCTAAAAAACGGCACAATTCTCAAAGAGAAAAAGAAGAGTTCATTAATTTAAATCTGTGGTTAAATATGGATGTCCTAATCAAAAAAATATTCTGCTTTCCTTCAACAAAAGTATCACTACAAGACACAGAACCAATTCCCATTGAAATGGCAAACCCATTTCTTAGTGCCCATACAGGGGTGTGTCTAATTCTCCTACGTAAGCAGTCTAACTATAGAATGTCGAACTTCTTTTCTGTCGAACTTAAGAGTTTCCACTGTATGTATATGTGCATATATATTAAATATCAATACTGCATGCGTTGCTTGAATGCTTAAAGTTGAAAGAAAAGTTGAATCAACTATGTAGATGCACTTTCATAGTATGAAATTATTTATATGTGGGTTGTGTTACGAAGTCTTACAACAAATTCACTGTAACGACATTTTCAACTTTCTATTATTGACAAAATTGTACTTCTTTTATATAGAAAGAAATAAAACCTCAATTCTAACAGATAAATGAATATCACATTTAAATACATAACATTATTCTGGAATGAAAAGTTTTACGAGTTTAACACTCACTAAAATAACACACTTTAGACTTAAGATGATAATTTTATTTTGAAAATAATACTATAAGAATGAAAATAGCATGGAATTCAGAATTTAAAATACTTCTGAAATATTTATCCAATTTATGCTTATACTATTAATAAACAGAACGTTTATGAAGCATGTGGATAGAATGCAATCAAATCAATCAAAAGGAAGAAATTAAGCAAGAGAGAATTATTAGTTAATAGGGCCTGGAAACGTCAACAAAAGCTTAATTTTTATAAACATTAGATTATAATAGAGAAACTACGTTATGATGTTAATTGGATATTTTACGACGCTTTTTCAACCCCTATGGTTATATAGCGTCTGAGTGAGATAAAGGTGAAAATGCCAGCGAAATTAGTCCAGTGTCCGAACACCGAAAGTTACACAACATTTCCTCTTATTGGGTTGAGGGAAAACCCAGGGAAAGAATCTCAACCAGGTAACTTCTCCCAACTAGATTTGAACCCAGGCCCGCTCGTTTCACGACAAGACATACTAACCATTACTAGACAGCGATGGACTACGTTATACGAGGGATGTAATATTATCAAATAAATGGGAACATATTATGCAAATCTGGCTTTCAGGTAGTAGCTCCCTGTAAAGGAGGTTTGAATAATTTCAAGGAAAAATTGTTCCGGGGCCGGGTATCGATCCCGGGACCCTTCGCTTAGCGCACGAATGCTCTCCCGACTGAGCTATCCCAGGAACTATACACGACACAGTCACCATTTTTTCCTTTATATCCACACAACTCAAATGGGCTGACAAGACGCCAGAACTCATCAGCAGATGCAACAGCATTTAATTTGGCATATAATACGAATTGAACCATGAATGTGCCATGAAATTATTCATAATATGTTATCAAGTAAATAGGTCTACATACAGTAAGTTAAAGCTTACATTGTTAAACAGTCATTGTTAATATAGAATTTAAAAAAACTATCTTGCTTCAGTTTTACTTTCTGGCGACAATTTGCTTCATCCTACATAGTACTACATCTGAACGAATCTCTAGCCAAAGTTCTCTTTTAACATTGATGTTGGTTTGAAGTAATTGTCAGAATGTCTTAACGGGCCCGGGTTCAAATCCTGCTTCGGACAAGTTAGCTGGTTGAGTTTTTTGCAGGGGTTTTCCTAGCAACCCAATAAGAGCAAATGCTGGATAACTTTCGGCGCTGGATTCTGAATTCATTTCACTTTATTTCATTCAGACGCTAGATAATTGCAGTTGACAAAGCGAGGTAAAATAAATAAATAAAATAAAAAAAAAACATTGATGGTTGCATGATTATGATGTACACTTTATCTTGTAGCTTAGTTGTAGGTATATTTCTGGTGTTATGGAAATGAAGGCCCGAAGACAGTAACTCCATACATATACGGTATATGTAGACTAATCATTTAATTTTTTATCATATAGAGCAAGGTGTCTTTCGAACTCTTCAATATATTCAGTACTCTCTTCTTGTAACAATGCTAACTTCCGTACTCGGCAAGCATATAGAGAAGAATGTGGAACGAAATTGAACAAGAGAACGACGCGCACAGTGGGGAATTTTCTGATTTAGGCGGCCAAAAATCGATTTTTGAAAACTCACTCTAGTTAAGGAAAAAGTATCATATGGCGAAGCTGAATAGTCAGGAAACAATCAACTACTCTAATTCCACCGCATAGTGCTATTCTTGAGGCCGTATAACAGTGGAAACTTGGTCATCTTTTTAGTGCAGGCCTATGTATCTTTTCTCAACATTGTCTATGAAAGGCGAGAGTTTTCAAAACTCATTTTCATTACAATCTTATGCACTATCCTGTTATTCGGCAAATTTTTAAGTAAATAAAAATACATTTTACAACCAAAAAAATGAAAGTTTGCCTTTGAACTGTATCTAAAATTTCAATGCCGGTACTTACAATTTATTATAAATAAGACAATACTATCCATTTAAGCCGGAAGCACACCAAATGCAGAATTTTATCTCACAACGAAACATTTTGTTGCAACATGTTGCAGACTTGTCGCATCCCATAACATCAAATTAAGTGCCTCTCACTGGTTGCAGCAATATTGCACAGCACATTGCATGCGCTATAACGAAGGACGTCGCTGCGCTGACCGATGTCTCGCAACTAATGATGTTTGAGTAATTTCAAATTACGCATGCGCGATATTAGAGAAACAATGATATCCTTTTCCTACAATGTTTGACAGTGCGTTGTAGATTCTGCAGATGTGCTATATTTGAGGAGCGTTTTTGCTAAACTCGATAGATGGACAAAACTACTTTTCTCAGAAGGAGAGTTTTATTGTATACACAGTTTATGTTGTGGGAAGGAGATATTTCTAATCATCCTCTACGCACGGTATGAACCGAGTTATGCAAAATCTGACTGTATAGGGTGATACAGAAGCTAAACATAATATGATTGGGATATACAACTCATTTTCGCAAAATTTTGCATCTATCGAGTTTAGCAAAAAACGCTCCTCATTTGTTTGCCAGAGATATAAATTACCGGACTCTGAGTATTATACAACTTTTCCTAATCTTGTCTTCAGCAAGTTCTAAGATGTGATGAAAAGTAGGTAACTTGATTTACTGTAGGTAGTTGGTAAACTTAACGGGAACATTTCTAAGATCTTCGACGAAACTACTAATGTCTCTTTTTCCACTCATTTGGTAAACACTGCAACATCTTTCTGGACTTCGAATAAAATGCCTCAAAAGTTTTACATCTACTTCTGCACTTCCCTTATCCTTCGTAGCTAATTCCTAAACATAAACAACTTCGAACAATAAGTAGTAAAAAACTGTGCTCAGCAATTTTAAATCTTAGGAATAGTAGCAAATTTAAAATTATATTGACGTCGCGAGTCAATGTGTCGCAAAACGTTATATCTCTACATCAAATATACCGAAATGCAATATTTTCCCTCGCAAAAAATTCGTTGACACAAAATGCTGCATTCAGTGTGCGTCCGGCCTTACACAGAACACACAAGCCGCTGAATCACCCGTTTCACGAAGACTACAGATGAGGAACTGAGACCTGGAACGTGAGCTGTGCAAGAGGGGAAAGAATGAACAATCAGAAAGAGAATTTGTTTCATTGTGGTTAATATTATATGATTCTAGAGCCACGAAAGTTCATCTCAGACTAAAATCTATCTTCCCCCTCAATACTCTTTGATGATAAAGCCGCGGCAGGTCTTTCATGCCCTACCATAGATGACGTTAACTGTTCGGGGGGGGGGGGGAAATAACTAATCCTACCTAGGTCTATAAGGACTATCCATTGGTGATACTTCCATTTTTCGGCATAAAGTGTAAGATGGAGTAACCGGGGTCAAATTTGTCGTGGAATGTATCTTGGATTAGCGTCAGGCATTAAGGGCCATTCACAATGAAAATTGAACATAACGTAAGCGTTAACTTAAGAATGTAAACGTTACGGTAAAATCACATCATTCATGATGGGGACACAAACATAACCGCAAAGATACTTGGTAACCATGGAAACATAACAACGACGCCATTTCCTCATATTCTGTCGTATACTTCAGCGCTCCACGATTGTGTACTGTTTGCAAATCAAGTAAGCATAAGCATGGAAGTTTGGAGTTTGCAAACTTCCATGTTAACGTTTTACGGTAATGTTAATGTCAATGTTTATGTGAATCATTGTGAATGATCCCATTTGATAGCCTGGTCGCAAACTTCCGTGTTTATGTTACGGTTATGTTTAATTTTCATTGTGAATGGGCCTTTACAGTCGTGTTCGGTTCAAGTTTGTGAGTATGCAAAGTTCGTTATTCATCTATGTTCGCCTGCAGAAAGAGACCTGTCGTGTTCGTTCCACCTTGTTATAAAAATATTGGCTGTCCTCTACTCCAATTCCTTCTAGAATTAACCGCTTAAGAATTTTAGCACACATCTTGCGGTTAGTTTTTCATACGAAATAAGACGAATTTTTAATATTTTGGTTGCCTCTCTCATGTTCGAACATTGCAGGATACCAACCTGGAAAGGACATTGAAAAACAAACAACTTTTACTGAAACCTGCTTTGCGTTGTATAAGTGATTAATTGATTATTGATCCAGCAACTGAACATTAACATTGTACTATTTATAATGTTTGAATTGAATTGAATTTACGGGAAGGGGCACTATGGCCCAGCACTGAGACCTGTTATTGTCTATTGCGCTAACCCTCAAACTAGGCGCATTCCCAAACCCACACAGGCTGACTACACTAAGGTTCGCTGCGTAGCCAGGTGTCGAGCAGGCAACTCTCCCTAAGCCAGCCTCCTCCGTGCGTCACCAGCCGGCGACCGGAAAATGCTATGGAATGATGATGAAATGGAGAAATGGTGACGGAATGATGTAAATGTCTAATGTGGGGAAAACCGGGAGAACCCCGAGAAAACCCCAACTGCGACCTTGTCCACCACAAGTGTCACTATGGATTTTTCAATGAAAACTTCCATATCTGACCGGGACTCGAACCGCCTGCGTGACAGGTCAGAGTCTGATCATTACTACGACAAGGAAGTTGAGGGGATAAATATGTTTTATAATATTATTTTATTTTAGTAGGTTATTTTACGACGCTTTATCAACATCTTTGATTATTTAGCGTCTGAATGAGATGAAGGTGATAATGCAGGTGAAATGAGTCCGGGGTCCAGCACCGAAAGTTACCCAGCATTTGCTGATATTGAAAAAACCTCAATCAGGTAACTTGTCCCGACCGGGAATCGAACCCGGGCCACCTGGTTTCGCGGCCAGACGCGCTAACCGTTACTCCACAGGTGTGGACTATAATATTATTAACTGAACCCTAATGGAGTAGAGTAATAACCAGGCAGCGCATTTTCGTTCACAAACAAGTTAGCAAAATTATCGGTTAGTACATCCTGGCCGTTCGGAGTTCAAACCCTGACGCTAAATGCTCACGTCAGGACGCTGCGAAAGGTATAATTCAGTACATAACAATAATGGATCATGATAACTAAGTGAGATTGCTACTAAATTGAAATGGCCTGTCCAGCTACTTTTCAACCATATAAACGCACTAAAACTTCGAAACTAGTGCTCTACAAAATACTAGTGTTACAGAAGACAGAAAATATAATTAGGTAATAATACTGAACTAGTATATAGAATATATATTATACAACATAATAGTAAACATGATAGGCATTAACTGTATATATTCTACATACAATATATGCAATTCATATAACAAAATCAATTCCGTTAAGTGAACAAAACATAGCCTATATTCTGAGATAACGAAATTCATATCTTTTACCATAATTGTCAGTAAAAAATTTGATTAAGCTAAGAAAATGTTCTTCCTACGTTACATGACGTTACAGTGACACAATTATAATAACAAAAATCAATATACAATGTAATTTAACAATACATCTATTTTACTCACTATATACAAATAATTAATTTATCAAAATCTATACGCGTTGCAGTCTACGAAAACATACATTCTGAGGTTATGAAATGCAAATCTTTCACGAACGTCGCATAAAATTTGTTTAAACTGAGAGAATGTTCTTTCTCCGTCACGTGACATTACAGGGGCATATTCATAATACATTACATCACAGCACAGATCATTATTTCACATAAATCACAGTATACTTCCATTTCTTATGTTGAAATAGTCCTTCCGAAACTCGAATATAACCAACTGTAACGTACATCTTGCTGGAGGTATTGTTTTGAAAGAAAGAAAATAAAGAAATAAATATTGTATATTTTACAAATTAAGTTAAATTAATTTAGGCTCTAGCGACATTGAAATGGGATAAGCTCGTATTCAGAAACGAGCCCACTTACAAAATGGGAGGGGAAAATAAATGTTACGCGATCACTCGCCCTTGCAAAGAACTTTGAGGCTGTGAGAAAGATCTACTGTATGTGATCGCAAAGCCTGATGATCACTTGTCTCATTTTCTCACAGTATCGTTGAAGGAACTTGTGAGGATTTTGAAGGGAAGGAGCCGAAAATGAATGTAACCTAATAATTCAATATGAGGGGGAGAAATGTCGCAAGCAAAATAAAAGGGGATTAAAAATAGAATTTGATATTAAAAAGAATAATACGAAATTACAAAATCAAGCTTTCAACAGATATTTGGGTTGGACTCTTATTACCAGTGAAATAGGCCTGTAAAGACGTTTGTAAGCTTAGATATACCTTTGTTCTCAGGTAAAATGTGCGGAGAAAGAGTATCCGACTCGTTTGTGCCGTCATAGATGACTGATTATATTTGCATTACCAACAATTTCTTTTAATTTATTTTTGGTCGACAAGCAAACTTGCTATACAGACCACTGTTAAATTATGGAATATCCCATAAAGAATATCATGCTGAGGTTGGCTGTAAAGGCTCCTCTAATTAAATTTATTTTAAATTAATTAATAATTTTTGTGAACTATGAGAATAAAAATAAGATGATGACTTTCTGTATTAAATTTATGAAGAGTCATCAGTATCGCTAAGAAACATGTCTTGAGGTAGTTTCCTTTTAAGTCTAGATGGCTGACAAGTTCTTGCTCCAATATTATATGTCACAGTTCCAGGAACGCCAGGAAGTTTGTTGAAGAAAGATTTTGACATTGAATGGATGTACTGTTCTAGTGGAATAATTCCAAATTCTTGATGCAGTTGCTGATTTCTTACAAATCACGGGGCATTTGTTGCTGTTCGCAGTAACTTGTTCTGAATAACTTGTAGGCGATGCATGTGAGTCTTATTTGCTGTCCCTCACACTGGCACTGCATAAGTTAAAAGAGGTCGTACAAGCGAGGTGTAGAGTAGCATTGAACAATCCAATCCAATTTGTGAACGTCTATTAACCAAGGGGTATAATTTTCGAATTCTGGAAGAGGCTAGTGTAACAATCCGAGTTATATGGGCATTCCATATAAGTTTCGTATCTAATAATATTCCCAAATATTTTATAGATTCTTGACTAGAGAGCCATGTAACTTGTTCATTTAGAAAAACCAAAGGAGGTGGATTATGAATAGGCCTTAAAGAGAAGATTTTAGCTTCTGCCTTGGTAATATTGAGTAGTAATCTCCAGTCAGAGAACCATTTAGACAGCTCATGTAAGATGTCTGAAGAGTACTGATTGCAGTATTTAGGTTACAATGAGAATAAAAGAGAACTGTATCATCACCAACAATTTTAAAAAGTAGGAAACACATTCCTGCTCTTTGACGAAGGAGGAAGTAGTTCCAATCTTTGAAAGTCATCTCTACATTTTATCTGCAATGGAAACATCCAATCCAAATTTCTCTTCAATAATTTAATATTACTTTCTCCACCTTTAAAATGGGGATATATGTTTGTGAATACCATTCTCGAGCCAAAGCTCTAGCTCTGGATATAACTTTGATAAAATCGGCTGCATATATTTTAAGTAAGAAAAATAAAGAATCTGCTCTTCTTAGCCAGCATCAAATGTTTGCTTTCACGCTCGTTGATCCCTTACGTAAAACTCTATATAAAGAGCAAGCGCCAGTTTTGATCACGTTGCCAAACACTCCCATGTTTATCCTGGAACCATAGTGTTATTTCACAAGGCTTACGTGACCTTAACAATATTTCTACAGAAAAAATGGGTGCAATATTTATTCACGTCCTCAAGGAGCGCTATATTCAAAGTTTATACCTCTTGAAAAACTTGTTCATACAAACTACATCTTCAACGCTGAAGGTGCTCACTCGCTTTCACCTCCACTTCTCCTATTATTTTGAATTAGGAAAAATATTTGTAAAGAACATTACTACTGACCAAATATGATACCAAGCAAGAAAGTTGAAGCTGCACCAAAGTATTACTTATCATGACTTTAACTTTTAGCAGACATTTGTTGTGTTGTAGATTTTGTATGATGAAAGAAAAACTTTCCACATTTTAAACGAACGTAACTATGAAACAAACGACCCCCAGTGTAGACCCTCTCTAGATGTCTGAAATCTATAAAGAAAAGGAAGCATTTTTCTTTATCCTACACTCTTGTTATGAACGACGTTTAATGAATATTTTGATTTTTCATGCAAATAACAATAATAATAATAATAATAATAATAATAATAATAATAATAATAATAATTAGTAACAGCAACCTTTAGGACTAATTAGTTCACAAAATTCCAATGTTCTCTGTTCCTTACATAATCATATAAATCGTCGTTCGTTCAATGTATAAAGAACAGAAATTTTTGGCAGTCGATCATGCCAATGTTTTGGAATAATCTCAAAAATATTTCATGTTCTTCATTGTGTTCAACTTTTAAACTATCTCGTATGCCGGTATATGTTCAATTATGTTGTTATTAAGGGGACCCTGTAAGAAAAAATTCTTGAAATTATCTTTTTCCCGTTTTTTATACTATAAAATACTACATTCATTTCTGTTTAATTTGATATACATCATGATGCTATCTTCTTTCTAACCTTTTCTAAAACAAAAGTAAATAAGGTCCTGGAATGCACAAAAATGATAATTGTGTTCTTTAAAGCTTGTTTTCCAAAATTATATATTAGTAAATTATTATTATTATTATTATTATTATTATTATTATTATTATTATTATTATTATTATTATATATTAATTGGATATTTATTTTTTGTGATTTTATTGCTTATATATTTGTATTATTAACATTTTCACATCAAATTTCAAAGTTTATTTTGGACTTAAAATACTAATATAAACAAAATTATGAGCAGGCTTTGTTTAACTTAAATTTGTTTTGTAGAAAAAAAATTATTGCTCTTACTTAGTAATTTTTGGCCAAATTTGGTTATATGGATAGATCATTTAACACAGTCTCATTTAGTAGAAATTGAATATGGCGTAGGCTATGGATTAGGACGGGGTTCGTCTGTACAGCCACAGGGAGCATTTTGCAATAATTGCAACTTATTTTTTTCTGTACAGTATACAATATAAGAGTAAATTATCTCAAGACATGTTGGAACCTCATATGTGACACCAATAAGGCATCACTCACAAAGGCGTAAATTCTAAAAGCAATGTTAAGATGGATGTCAGCTAATTCCAGTCACAGAAATTCTCTTCTACTTGGAATTGGAGTTCCACTTAAATTGATCAAATTTGTTTAATCCTTTAACGTATTAATCACCTTTTCTTATTATCAAAACTTGGAAAAAAATGGATATAAAATTGTTACAATAATTTTATCTTAAAGCAATTTAACTATACTTGTCACCGAATTCCATTATTTTTAATACTTACATACAAGTTGAAGAATTGGTGTTAAATCACAGTTTTTTCATACTTCTCCATTAATCTGCACAGGCTTTGAAATTATTACTTTAGAATATTCAATAAACGCTTTGGCATTTTTTGTTTACAGATTTTTTTTTACCGAAATTAAATTTTCAGGCATTTCCTCGTCAAAAATCAATCACAGGTACATTACAGAAACTTGAGAGTTCCCTTCAGGTAGCCTTCTCCTGTACTTTTTGTCTTTGTCAATTCCAGCCTCTATAAATGTTCTAACAGTATTGTACAATGTAGGACGAGTAAGAATTTTAACACCTGAAAAATTATCTCCAAATGTTCTTTACACTTGTCAGATAGACCTAATTAGTATAGAATTTAGAGTATACGGAAAAATGTACATTCCAATCATACTGCACGATCACTACAAAAGATATTATCCCTAGTAATAATTACCAGACACAGCAGTAAATTTATCTCTATTCCACAGGAACTGACTAAGTCCAATTGTCCTTTATTTTACTTTGTATTAACTTAACGACAGTCCTTTGTCTTAGCCATAGTTGCCAGGGCAAGGCATGTAATGAAAAATTGTAGCATTTCTGGCAATAGGAAATATCTTCGATGACAAATTAATAAGGAGAAATCGGTTGCAATCTCGATCCCGGAACCAGCCACTTGTGAAGCTTTTTTTTTAATTAGCACTGAAGACGAAGTGTACAGAACAAATTCCCTGTGCCATCTCAATCCCCGGAACCAATCACTTGAGCTAGCATTAAAGACGAAATGTATAGAACAACTGCAGGAAAACATATCGAAAAATTCACTCCGTAACAAGAGAAAATTTGTACCAAATAAGGAATTTAGCTTCATAGAAAAAAGATTGGTATTAATAGGCACTCTTACGCGGAGTAGCTCACCGCGTGAGACAAACAAAGCTCTTCCTCTATGGGAGGAGGCCTTTGCCCTCAACGGGACATTCTTTCATTGCATTTCATTAGTAGGCATCATCTCTGTTTGTAATTAGTAACAGTTAAACTGGCAACCGACAAAGGTGTACTTTTCAAGAATTCATAAATTTAAAAATGATTTCAGATTTTGAGTATGAGAGGTTTTGGTTATGTGTC